>NW_019259579.1:4922-27994 GCF_002742605.1 Olea europaea var. sylvestris
GACACAGTCGCGAAAAATGACGAAATTGCCCCAGGCGCGAATTTTATTTACGATCAACCTGCCAAATTTTATCCCATTTCGACACAGCCGCGTAAAATGACGAAATTGCCCCCGGCGCGATTTTTATTTCCGATCAACATGCCAAATTTACGCCCATTCCGATACAGTCGAGTAAAATGACTAAATTGCCCCCGTCGCGATTTTTATTTCCAATCAACCAGTCAAATTTTAGCCCGTTACGACACAGTCGCGAAAAATGACGAAATTGCCACTGGCGCAATTTTTAATTCCGATCAACCTGCCAAATTTAAGCCCATTACGACACAGTCGCAAAAAATGACAAAATTGCCCCCAGCGCGATTTTTGTTTCCGATCAACTAGTCAAATTTTAGCCCATTTCGACCAGTCGCGAAAAATGACGAAATTGCCCTCGGCGCGATTTTTATTTCCGATCAACCTGCCAAATTTAAGCCCATTTCGACACAGTTTCGAAAAAAGACGAAATTGCCCCGACGCGATTTTTGTTTCCGAACTACTAGTCAAATTTTTGCCCATTACGGCACAGTCGCGAAAAATGACGAAATTGCCCCCGGCTCGATTTTTATTTCCGATCAACTTGCAAAATTTAAGCCCATTCCGACACAGTCGCGTAAAATAACGAAATTAACCCCGGCCCGATTTTTGTTTTCGATCAACCAGTCAAATTTAAGCCCATTTCGACACAGTCGCGAAAAATGAGGAAATTATCCCGACGCGGTTTTTGTTTCCGATCTACCAGTCAAATTTTAGCCCATTCCGGCACAGTTGCGAAAAATGACGAAATTGCCCCCGGCGCGATTTTTATTTCCGATCAACCTCTCAAATTTGAGCCCATTCCAACACAGTTGAGAAATATGGCGAAATTACCCTGGCGCGATTTTTGTTTTCGATCTACCTGTCAAATTTTAGCCCATTCCGACACAGTCGCGAAAACTTACAAAATCTGCCCCGGCGCGATTTTTATTTCTGATCAACCTGCCAAATTTAAGCCCATTCCTGCACAGTCTCGACAAATTATGAAATTGCCCCGGCGCGGTTTTTGTTTCCGATCTACCAGTCAAATTTCAGCATATTTCGACACAGTCGCGAAAAATTACGAAATGGCATCCGGCGCGATTTTTTTCCGATCAACCTGCCAAATTTAAGCCCATTCCGACACAGTTGCGAAAAATGATGAAATTGCCCCGGCGCGGTTTTTGTTTTCGATCTACCTGTCAAATTTTAGCCCATTCCGACACAATCGCGAAAAATTACGAAATCTCCCCCGGCACGATTTTTATTTCCGATCAACCTGCCAAATTTAAGCCCATTCCGACACAGTCGCGTAAAATAACTAAATTGCCCCCAGTGCGATTTTTGTTTCCGATCAACCAGTCAAATTTTAGCCCATTTCGACACAGTCGCGAAAAATGACGAAATTACCCTCGGCGCGATTTTTATTTCCGATCAACCTGCCAAATTTAAGCCCATTTCGACACAGTCGCGAAAAATGACGAAATTGTCCCGGCACAATTTTTTTTCCGATCTACCAGTCAAATTTTAGCCCATTCCGACACATTCGCGAAAAATGACGAAATTGCCCTCGGCGCGATTTTTATATTCGATCAACCTGCCAAATTTAAGCCCATTCCGACACAGTTGCGAAATATGATGAAATTGCCCTGGCGCGGTTTTTGTTTCCGATCTACCTGTCAAATTTTAGCTCACTCCGACACAGTAAAGAAAAATTACGAAATTTCCCCAGTGGGATTTTTATTTCCGATCAACCTGCCAAATTTAAGCCCATTCCGACACAATTGCGTAAAATGACGAAATTGCCCACGACGCGATTTTTGTTTTCGATCAACCAATCAAATTTTAGCCCATTTCGACACAGTCGGGAAAAATGATGAAATTGCCCCGACGCGGTTTTTGTTTCCGATCTACTAGTCAAATTTTAGTCCATTCCGACACAGTCGCGAAAAATGACGAAATTGCCCCCGACGCGATGTTTATTTCTGATCAACCTGCCAAATTCATGCCCATTCCGACACAGTTGCGAAAAATGACGAAATTGCCCAGGCGCGGTTTTTGTTTCCGATCTACCAGCCAAATTTTAGCCCATTCCGACACAGTCGCGAAAAATGACGAAATTGCCCCCGGCGCGATTTTTATTTCCGATCAACCTGCCAAATTTATGCCCATTCCGACACAGTCGCGAAAAATGACGAAATTGCCCCCGGCGCGATTTTTATTTCCGATCAACCTGCCAAATTTAAGCCCATTCCGACACGGTTGCGAAAAATGACGAAATTGCCCCGGCGCGGTTTTTGTTTTCTATCTACCTGTCAAATTTTAGCCCATTCCGACACTGTCACGAAAAATTACGAAATTTCCCCGGCGCGATTTTTATTTGTGATCAACCTGCCAAATTTATGCTCATTCCGACACAGTTGCGAAAAATGAAGAAATTGCCCCGCACGATTTTTGTTTCCGATCTACTAGTCAAATTTTAGCCCACTCCAACAAAGTCGTGAAAAATTACGAAATTTTCCCGGCGCGATTTTTATTTACGATCAACCTGCCAAATTTAAGCCCATTCCGACACAGTTGCGAAAAATGCGAAAATTGCCCCGGCGCGATTTTCGTTTCCGATCTACCCGTCAAATTTTAGCCCACTCCGACACAGTCGTGAAAAATTAAGAAATTTCTCCCGACGCAATTTTTATTTCCGATCAACCTGCCAAATTTAAGCCCATTCCGACACAATCGCGTAAAATGACGAAATTGCCCCCGACGCGATTTTTGTTTTCGGTCAACCAGTCAAATTTTAGCCCATTTCGACACAGTCGGGAAAAATGATGAAATTGCCCCGACGCGGTTTTTGTTTCCAATCTACTAGTCAAATTTTAGCCCATTCCGACACAATCGCGAAAAATAACGAAATTGCCCCCGACGCGATTTTTTTTCCGATCAACCTGCCAAATTCATGCCCATTCCGACACAGTTGCGAAAAATGACGAAATTGCCCCGGCGCGATTTTTGTTTCCGATCTACCAGTCAAATTTTAGCCCACTCCGACACAGTCGCGAAAAATTACGAAATTTCCCCCGGCGCGATTTTTATTTCCGATCAACCTGCGAAATTTAAGCCCATTCCGACACAGTCGCGAAAAATGACGAAATTGCCCACGGCGCGATTTTCTTTTCCGATCGACCAGTCAAATTTTAGCCCATTTCGACACAGTGGCGAAAAATGACGAAATTGGCCCCAACGCGATTTTTATTTTCGATCCACCAGCTAAATTAAGCCCATTCCGGCACATTTGCGAAATATGATGAAATTGCCCCTACGCGATTTTTGTTTCCGATCTGCCAGTCAAATTCGAGCCCATTTCGACACAGTCGCGAAAAATGACGTAATTGCCCCCGGCACGATTTTTATTTTCGATCAACCTGCCAAATTAAAGTCCATTCCGACACAGTTGCGAAAAATGACGAAATTGCCCCGACGCGGTTTTTGTTTCCGATCTACTAGTCAAATTTTAGCCCATTCCGACACAGTCATGAAAAATGACGAAATTACCCCAACGCGATTTTTATTTCCGATCAACCTGCCAAATTCATGCCCATTCCGACACAGTTGCGAAAAATGACGAAATTGCCCCGGCGCGATTTTTGTTTTCGATCTACCTGTCAAATTTTAGCCCATTCCGACACTGTCGCGAAAAATTTCGAAATTTTCCCGGCGCTATTTTTATTTACGATCAACCTACCAAATTTAAGCCCATTCCGACACAGTTGCGAAAAATGCGGAAAGTGCCCCGGCGCGGTTTTTCGTTTTCGATCTACCCGTCAAATTTAAGCCCACTCCGACACAGTCGCGAAAAATTACGAAATTTCCCCCGGCGCGATTTTTATTTCCGATCAACTTGCCAAATTCATGCCCATTCCGACACAGTTGCGAAAAATGACGAAATTGCCCCGGCGAGGTTTTTGTTTTCGATCTACCTGTCAAATTTTAGCCCATTCCGACACTGTCGCGAAAAATTACGAAATTTTCCCTGCGCGATTTTTATTTACGATCAACCTGCCAAATTTAAGCCCATTCCGACACAGTTGCGAAAAATGCGGAAATTGCCCCGGCGCGGTTTTCGTTTCCGATCTACCCGTCAAATTTTAGCCCACTCCGACACAGTCGTGAAAAATTACGAAATTTCCCTCGGCGCGATTTTTATTTCCGATCAACCTGCCAAATTTAAGCCCATTCCGACACAATCGCGTAAAATGACGAAATTGCCCCCGACGCGATTTTTGTTTTCGATCTACCTGTCAAATTTAGCCCATTCCGACACTGTCGCGAAAAGTGACGAAATTGCCCCGACGCGGTTTTTGTTTCCGATCTACTAGTCAAATTTTAGCCCATTTCGACACAGTCGGGAAAAATGATGAAATTGCCCCGACGCGGTTTTTGTTTCCGATCTACTAGTCAAATTTTAGCCCATTCCGACACAATCGCGAAAAATGACAAAATTGCCCCCGACGCGATTTTTTTTTCCGATCAACCTGCCAAATTCATGCCCATTCCGACACAGTTGCGAAAAATGACGAAATTGCCCCGGCGCGGTTTTTGTTTTCGATCTACCTGTCAAATTTAGCCCATTCCGACACTGTCGCGAAAAATTACGAAATTTCCCTGGCGCGATTTTTATTTGCGATCAACCTGCCAAATTTACGCCCATTCCGACACAGTTGCGAAAAATGAAGAAATTGCCCCGGCGCGATCTTTGTTTCCGATCTACTAGTCAAATTTTAGCCCATTCCGACACAGTCGCGAAAAATTACGAAATTTTCCCGACGCGATTTTTATTTACGATCAACCTGCCAAATTTAAGCCCATTCCGACACAGTTGCGAAAAATGAAGAAATTGCCCCGACGCGATTTTTGTTTCCGATCTGCCAGTCAAATTTTAGCCCACTCCGACACAGTCGCGAAAAATTACGAAATTTCCCCCGGCGCGATTTTTATTTCCGATCAACCTGCCAAATTTAAGCCCATTTCGACACAGTCGCGAAAAATGACGAAATTGCCCACGGCGCGATTTTCTTTTCCGATCGTCCAGACAAATTTTTCCCAATTTCGACACAGTCGCAAAAAATGACGAAATTGGCCCCGGCGCGATTTTTATTTCCGATCCACCATCCAAATTTAAGCCCATTCGGACACAGTCGCGAAATATGATGAAATTGCACCGACGCGGTTTTTGTTTCCGATCTACCAGTCAAATTTCAGCCTATTTCGACACAGTCGCGAAAAATGACGAAATTGCCCCCGGCGCGATTTTTATTTCCGATCAACCTGCAAAATTAAAGTCCATTCCGCTACAGTTGCGAAAAATGACGAAATTGCCCCGACGCGGTTTTTGTTTTCGATCTACCTGTCAAATTTTAGCCCATTCCGACACTGTCGCGAAAAATTACGAAATTTCCCCGGCGCGATTTTTATTTACGATCAACCTGCCAAATTTAAGCCCATTCCGACACAGTTGCGAAAAATGAAGAAATTGCCCCGACGCGATTTTTGTTTCCGATCTACCAGTCAAATTTTCGCCCGTTTCGACACAGTCGCGAAAAATGACGAAATTACCCCCGGCGCGATTTTTGTTTACGATCAATCGGTCAAATTTTAGCCGATTCGGACACCGTCGCGAAAAATGACGAAATTGTCCCCGGCGCGATTTTTATTTCCGATCCACCAGCCAAATTTAAGCCCATTCCGACACAGTTGCGAAAAATGAAGAAATTGCCCCGACGCGATTTTTGTTTCCGATCTACCAGTCAAATTTTCGCCCGTTTCGACACAGTCGCGAAAAATGACGAAATTACCCCCGGCGCGATTTTTGTTTACGATCAATCGGTCAAATTTTAGCCGATTCGGACACCGTCGCGAAAAATGACGAAATTGTCCCCGGCGCGATTTTTATTTCCGATCCACCAGCCAAATTTAAGCCCATTCCGACACAGTTGCGAAAAATGAAGAAATTGCCCCGACGCGATTTTTGTTTCCGATCTACCAGTCAAATTTTCGCCCGTTTCGACACAGTCGCGAAAAATGACGAAATTACCCCCGGCGCGATTTTTGTTTACGATCAATCGGTCAAATTTTAGCCGATTCGGACACCGTCGCGAAAAATGACGAAATTGTCCCCGGCGCGATTTTTATTTCCGATCCACCAGCCAAATTTAAGCCCATTCCGACACAGTTGCGAAAAATGAAGAAATTGCCCCGACGCGATTTTTGTTTCCGATCTACCAGTCAAATTTTCGCCCGTTTCGACACAGTCGCGAAAAATGACGAAATTACCCCCGGCGCGATTTTTGTTTACGATCAATCGGTCAAATTTTAGCCGATTCGGACACCGTCGCGAAAAATGACGAAATTGTCCCCGGCGCGATTTTTATTTCCGATCCACCAGCCAAATTTAAGCCCATTCCGACACAGTTGCGAAAAATGAAGAAATTGCCCCGACGCGATTTTTGTTTCCGATCTACCAGTCAAATTTTCGCCCGTTTCGACACAGTCGCGAAAAATGACGAAATTACCCCCGGCGCGATTTTTGTTTACGATCAATCGGTCAAATTTTAGCCGATTCGGACACCGTCGCGAAAAATGACGAAATTGTCCCCGGCGCGATTTTTATTTCCGATCCACCAGCCAAATTTAAGCCCATTCCGACACAGTTGCGAAAAATGAAGAAATTGCCCCGACGCGATTTTTGTTTCCGATCTACCAGTCAAATTTTCGCCCGTTTCGACACAGTCGCGAAAAATGACGAAATTACCCCCGGCGCGATTTTTGTTTACGATCAATCGGTCAAATTTTAGCCGATTCGGACACCGTCGCGAAAAATGACGAAATTGTCCCCGGCGCGATTTTTATTTCCGATCCACCAGCCAAATTTAAGCCCATTCCGACACAGTTGCGAAAAATGAAGAAATTGCCCCGACGCGATTTTTGTTTCCGATCTACCAGTCAAATTTTCGCCCGTTTCGACACAGTCGCGAAAAATGACGAAATTACCCCCGGCGCGATTTTTGTTTACGATCAATCGGTCAAATTTTAGCCGATTCGGACACCGTCGCGAAAAATGACGAAATTGTCCCCGGCGCGATTTTTATTTCCGATCCACCAGCCAAATTTAAGCCCATTCCGACACAGTTGCGAAAAATGAAGAAATTGCCCCGACGCGATTTTTGTTTCCGATCTACCAGTCAAATTTTCGCCCGTTTCGACACAGTCGCGAAAAATGACGAAATTACCCCCGGCGCGATTTTTGTTTACGATCAATCGGTCAAATTTTAGCCGATTCGGACACCGTCGCGAAAAATGACGAAATTGTCCCCGGCGCGATTTTTATTTCCGATCCACCAGCCAAATTTAAGCCCATTCCGACACAGTTGCGAAAAATGAAGAAATTGCCCCGACGCGATTTTTGTTTCCGATCTACCAGTCAAATTTTCGCCCGTTTCGACACAGTCGCGAAAAATGACGAAATTGCCCCCGGCGCGATTTTTATTTCCGATCAACCTGCCAAATTTAAGCCCATTCCGACACAGTCGCGAAAAATGACGAAATTGACCACGGCGCGATTTTCTTTTCCGATCGTCCAGACAATTTTTAGCCCATTTCGACACAGTCGTAAAAAATAAAGAAATTGGCCCCGGCGCGATTTTTATTTCCGATCCACCAGCCAAATTTACGCCGATTCCGACACAGTCGCGAAATATGATGAAATTGCCCCGACGCGGTTTTTGTTTCCGATCTACCAGTCAAATATCAGCCCATTTCGACACAGTCGCGTAAAATGACGAAATTGCCCCCGGCGTGATTTTTATTTCCGATCAACCTGCCAAATTAAAGTCCATTCCGACACAGTTGAGAAAAATGACGAAATTGCCCCGGCGCGGTTTTTGTTTTCGATCTACCTGTCCAATTTTAGCCCATCCCGACACTGTCGCGAAAAATTACGAAATTTCCCCGGCGCGATTTTTATTTACGATCAACCTGCCAAATTTAAGCCCATTCCGACACAGTTGCGAAAAATGAAGAATTTGCCCCGGCGCGATTTTTGTTTCCGATCTACCAGTCAAATTTTAGCCCACTCCGACACAGTCGCGAAAAATTACGAAATTTCCCCTGGCGCGATTTTTATTTCCGATCAACCTGCCAAATTTATGCCCATTTCGACACAGTCGCGAAAAATGGCGAAATTGCCCCGGCGCGATTTTTGTTTCCGATCTACCAGTCAAATTTTAGCCCATTCCGACACTGCCGCGTAAAATGATGAAATTGCCCCCGGCGCGATTTTTATTTCCGATCAACCTGCCAAATTTAAGCCCAATCCGACACAGTCGCGAAAAATGACGAAATTGCCCCGGCGCGATTTTGTTTCTAATCTACCAGTCTAATTTTAGCCGATTCCGACACAGTCGCGAAAAATGTCGAAATTGCCCCCGGTGGGATTTTTATTTCCGATCAACCTGCCAAATTTAAGCCCATTTCGACACAGTCGCGAAAAATGACGAAATTGCCCTGGCGCGATTTTGTTGCCGATCTACCAGTCTAATTTTATCCGATTCCGACACAGTCGCGAAAAATGACGAAATGGCCCCCGGCG
The DNA here is from genome assembly GCF_002742605.1 of Olea europaea var. sylvestris. Classification (NCBI taxonomy): domain Eukaryota; kingdom Viridiplantae; phylum Streptophyta; class Magnoliopsida; order Lamiales; family Oleaceae; genus Olea; species Olea europaea. The sequence continues at coordinate 13,618 of NW_019259579.1, forward strand.
CGATTTTTATATCCGATCAACCTGCCAAATTCAAGCCCATTTCGACACAGTCGCGAAAAATGACGAAATTGCCCCCGGCGCGATTTTTATTTACGATCAACTTGCAAAATTTAAGCCCGTACCAACACAGTCGCGTAAAATGACGAAATTGCCCCCGGCGCGGTTTTTGTTTCCGATCAATCAGTCAAATTTTAGCCCATTTCGACACGGTCGTGAAAAATGACGAAATTGCCCCCGGCGCGATTTTTTTTTTGATCAACCTACCAAATTTTAGCCCATTTATACACTTACAAAAAATGACGAAATTGCCCAGGCGCGATTTTTGTCGACACAGTCGCGAAAAATGACGAAATTGCCCCGGCGCGATTTTTGTTTCCGATCTACCTGTCAAATTTTAGCCCATTTCGACACAGCCGCGTAAAATGACGAAATTGCCCACGGCGTGATTTTTATTTCCGATCAACCTGCCAAATTTAAGCCCAGTCCGACACATTCGCGAAAAATGACGAAACTGCCCCGGCGCGATTTTTGTTTCCGATCTACCAATCTAATTTTAGCCCATTCCGACACAGTCGCGAAAAATTACGAAATTGCCCCGGCGCGATTTTTATTTCCGATCAACCTGCCAAATTTTAGCCCATTTCGACACAGTAACGAAAATGTCGAAATTGCCCCCGGCGCGATTTTTATTTACGATCAACTTGCAAAATTTGAGCCCATTCCGACACAGTCGCGAAAAATGACGAAATCGCCGCTGGCTCGATTTTTATTTCCGATCAACTTGCAAAATTTAAGCCCATTCTGACACGGTCGCTTAAAATGACGAAATTGCCCACGGCGCGATTTTTGTTTTCGATCAACCAGTCAAATTTTAGCCCATTTCGACACAGTCGTGAAAAATGACGAAATTGCCCCAGGCGCGATTTTTATTTACGATCAACCTGCCAAATTTTATCCCATTTCGACACAGCCGCGTAAAATGACGAAATTGCCCCCGGCGCGATTTTTATTTCCGATCAACCAGTCCAATTTTAGCCCGTCGTAAAATGACTAAATTGCCCCCGTCGCGATTTTTATTTCCAATCAACCAGTCCAATTTCAGCCCGTTACGACACAGTCGCGAAAAATGACTAAATTGCCCCCGGCGTGATTTGTAATTCCGATCAACCTGCCAAATTTAAGCCCATTACGACACAGTAGCGAAAAATTACGAAATTGCCCCCGACGCGATTTTTGTTTCCGATCAACCAGTTAAATTTTAGCCCATTTCGACACAGTCGCTAAAAATGACGAAATTGCCCTCGGCGCGATTTTTATTTCCGATCAACCTGCCAAATTTAAGCCCATTTCGACACAGTTTCGAAAAAAGACGAGATCACCCCGACGCGGTTTTCGTTTCCGAACTACTAGTCAAATTTTTGCCCATTCCGGCACAGTCCCGAAAAACGACGAAATTTCCCCCCGCTCGATTTTTATTTCCGATCAACTTGCAAAATTTAAGCCCATTCCGACACAGTCGCGTAAAATGACGAAATTGCCCCCGGCGCGATTTTTATTTCCGATCAACCTGTCAAATTTGAGCCCATTCCAACACAGTTGAGAAATATGACGAAATTACCCTGGCGCGGTTTTTGTTTTCGATCTACCTATCAAATTTTAGCCCATTCCGACACAGTCGCGAAAAATTACAAAATCTGCCTCGGCGCGATTTTTATTTCCGATCAACCTGCCAAATTTAAGCCATTCCGGCACGGTCGCGAAAAATTATGAAATTGCCCCGGCGCGATTTTTGTTTCCGATCTACCAGTCAAATTTCAGCATATTTCGACACAGTCGCGAAAAATGACGAAATGGCCCCCAGCGCGATTTTTTTCCGATCAACCTGCTAAATTTAAGCCCATTCCGACACAGTTGCGAAAAATGATGAAATTGCCCCGCGCGGTTTTTGTTTTCTATCTACCTGTCAAATTTTAGCCCATTCCGACACAGTCGAGAAAAATTACGAAATCTCCCCCGGCGCGATTTTTATTTCCGATCAACCTGCCAAATTTAAGCCCATTCCGACACAGTCGCGTAAAATGACTAAATTGCCCCCAGTGCAATTTTTGTTTCCGATCAACCAGTCAAATTTTAGCCCATTTCGACACAGTCGCGAAAAATGACGAAATTACCCCCGGCGCGATTTTTATTTCCGATCAACCTGCCAAATTTAAGCCCATTTCGACACAGTCGCGAAAAATGACGAAATTGCCCCGGCGCGATTTTTTTTCCGATCTACCGGTCAAATTTTAGCCCATTCCGACACATTCGCGAAAAATGATGAAATTGCCCTCGGTGCGATTTTTATTTCCGATCAACCTGCCAAATTTAAGCCCATTCCGACACAGTTGCGAAAAATGATGAAATTACCTCGGCGCGGTTTTTGTTTCCGATCTACCTGTCAAATTTTAGCCCACTCCGACACAGTCGCGAAAAATTACGAAATTTCCCCAGGCGCGATTTTTATTTCCGATCAACTTGCGAAATTTAAGCCCATTCCGACACAATCGCGTAAAATGACGAAGTTGCCCCGACGCGATTTTTGTTTTCGATCAACTAGTCAAATTTTAGCCCATTTCGACACAGTCGGGAAAAATGATGAAATTGCCCCGACGCGGTTATTTTTCGATCTACCAGTCAAATTTTAGCCCATTCCAACACAATCGCGAAAAATGACGAAACTGCCCTCGACGCGATTTTTTTTCCGATCACCCTGCCAAATCATGCCTATTCCGACACAGTTGCGAAAAATGACGAAATTGAGCCGGCGCGGTTTTTGTTCCGATCTACCAGTCAAATTTTAGACCATTACGACACTGTTGCGAAAAATGACGAAATTGCCCCCGGCGCGATTTTTATTTTCGATCAACCTGCCAAATTTAAGCCCATTCCGACACGGTTGCGAAAAATGACGAAATTGCCCTGGCGCGGTTTTTGTTTCCGATCTACCTGTCAAATTTTAGCCCATTCCGACACTGTCGTGAAAAATTACGAAATTTTCCCGGTGCGATTTTTATTTGCGATCAACCTGCCAAATTTAAGCCCATTACGACACTGTTGCGAAAAATGACGAAATTGCCCCCGGCGCGATTTTTATTTACGATCAACCTGTCAAATTTAAGCCCATTCCGACACAGTTGCGAAAAATGAAGAAATTGCCCCGGCGCGATTTTGTTTCCGATCTACTACTCAAATTTTAGCCCACTCCGACACAGTCGCGAAAAATTACGAAATTTTCCCGGCGCGATTTTTATTTACGATCAACTTGCAAAATTTAAGCCCATTCCGACACAGTTGCGAAAAATGAAGAAATTGCCCCGGCGCGATTTTTGTTTCCGATCTACCAGTCAAATTTTAGCCCACTCCGACACAGTCGCGAAAAATTACGAAATTGCCCCCGGCACGATTTTTATTTTCGATCAACCTGCCAAATTAAAGTCTATTCCTACACTGTTGCGAAAAATGACGAAATTGCCACGGCGCGGTTTTTGTTTCGGATCTACCTGTCAAATTTTAGCCCATTCCGACACAGTCGCGAAAAATTACGAAATAGCCCCTCTGGGTAATTTTTATTTCTGATCGGCCTGCCAAATTTAAGCCCATTCCGACACAGTCGCGTAAAATGACGAAATTGACCCTGACGTGATTTTTGTTTCCGATCAACTAGTCAAATTTTAGTCCATTTCGACACAGTCGTGAAAATGACGAAATTGACCCCGGCGCGATTTTCATTTCCGATCAACCTGCCAAATTTTAGCCCATTCCGACACTGCCGCATAAAATGACGAAATTGCCCCCGGCGCGATTTTTATTTCCGATCAACCTGCCAAATTTAAGCCCAGTCTGACACAGTCACGAAAAATGACGAAATTGCCCGGCGCGATTTTGTTTCCGATCTACCAGTCTAATTTTAGCCGATTACGACACAGTCGCGAAAATGACGAAATTGCCCCCGGCGCGATTTTTATTTCCGATCAACCTGCCAAATTTAAGCCCATTTCGATACAGTCGCGAAAAATGACGAAATTGCCCCCGGCGCGATTTTTATTTACGATCAACTTGCAAAATTTAAGCCCATTCCGACACAGTCGTGTAAAATGACGATATTGCCCCCGGCGCGATTTTTGTTTCCGATTAACCAGTCAAATTTTAGCCCATTTCGACACAGTCGTGAAAAATGAAGAAATTGCCCCCGGCGCGATTTTTATTTCCGATCAACCTGCCAAATTTAAGTCCATTCCGACACCGTTGCGAAAAATGACGAAATTGCCCCGGCGCGATTTTTGTTTCCGATCTACATGTCAAATTTTAGCCCATTCCGACACAGTCGCGAAAAATGACGAAATTGCCCCTGCGCGATTTTTATTTCCGATCAACCTGCCAAATTTAAGCCCATTTCGACACAGTCGCGAAAAATGACGAAATTGCCCCTGCGCGATTTTTATTTCCGATCAACCTGCCAAATTTAAGCCCATTCCGACACTGTTGCGAAAAATGAGAAAATTGCCCCGCGCGGTTTTTGTTTCCGATCTTCCTGTCAAATTTTAGCCCACTCCGAAACAGTCGCGAAAAATTACGAAATTTCCCCCGGCGCGATTTTTATTTCCGATCAACCTGCAAAATTTAAGCCTATTCCGACACAGTCGCAAAAAATGACGAAATTGCCCACGGCGCGATTTTCTTTTCCGATCGACCAGTCAAATTTTAGCCCATTTCGACACAGTCGCGAAAAATGACGAAATTGGCCTCGGCGCGATTTTTATTTCCAATCCACCTGCCAAATTTAAACCCATTCCGGCACAGTCGCGAAATATGATGAAATAACCCCGACGCGATTTTTGTTTCTGATCTACCAGTCAAATTTCAGCCCATTTCGACACAGTCGCGAAAAATTACGAAATCTTCCCCAGCGCGATTTTTATTTCCGATCAACCTGCCAAATTTAAGCCCATTTCGACACAGTTACGAAAAATGATTAAATTGCCCCGGCGCGATTTTTGTTTCCAATCTACCTGTCAAATTTTAGCCCACTCCGACACAGTCGCGAAAAATTAAGAAATTTTCCCCGGCGCGATTTTTATTTCCGATCAACCTGCCAAATTTAAGCCCATACCGACCCAATCGCGTAAAATGACGAAATTGCCCCCGACGCGATTTTTGTATTCTATCAACCAGTCAAATTTTAGCCCATTTCGACACAGTCGGGAAAAATAATGAAATTGCCCCGACGCAATTTTTGTTTCCGATCTACTAGTCAAATTTTAGCCCATTCCGACACAGTCGCGAAAAATGACGAAATTGCCCCCGACGCGATTTTTATTTCCGAACAACCTGCCAAATTTAAGCCCATTCCGACACAGTTGCGAAAAATGATGAAATTGCCCCGGCGGGATTTTTGTTTCCGATCTACCAGTCAAATTTTAGCCCATTCCGACACAGTCGCGAAAAATGACAAAATTGCCCCGGCGCGATTTTTATTTCCGATCAACCTGCCAAACTTAAGCTCATTTCGACACAGTCGCGAAAAATGACGAAATTGCCCCGGCGCGATTTTTTTTCCGATCTAACTGTCAAATTTTAGCCCATTCCGACACATTCGCGAAAAATGACGAAATTGCCCCCGGCACGATTTTTATTTCCAAACAACCTGCCAAATTTAAGCCCATTCCGACACAGTTGCGAAAGATGATGAAATTGCCCCGGCGCGATTTTTGTTTCCGATCTACCTGTCAAATTTTAGCCCACTCCGACACAGTCGCGAAAAATTACGAAATTTACCCCGGCGCGATTTTTATTTCCGATCAACCTGCCAAATTTAAGCCCATTCCTCCACAATTGCGTAAACTGACGAAATTGCCCCCGACGCGATTTTTGTTTTCGATCAACTAGTCAAATTTTTGCCCATTTCGACACGGTCGGGAAAAATGATGAAATTGCCCCGACACGGTTTTTGTGTCCGATCTACTAGTCAAATTTTAGCCAATTCCGACATAGTCGCGAAAAATTACGAAATTGCCTCCGACGCGATTTTTATTTCCGATCAACCTGCCAAATTCATGCCCATTCCGACACAGTTGCGAAAAATGACGAAATTGCCCAGGCACGGTTTTTGTTTCCGATCTACCAGTCAAATTTTAGCCCATTCCGACACAGTCGCGGAAAATGACGAAATTGCCCCGGCGCGGTTTTTGTTTCCGATCTACCAGTCAAATGTTAGCCCATTCCGACACGGTCGCGAAAAATGACGAAATTGCCCACGGCGCGATTTTTATTTCCGATCAACCTGCCAAATTTAAGCCCATTCCGACACAGTTGCGAATAATGACGAAATTGCCCTGGCACGGTTTTTGTTTCCGATCTACCTGTCAAATTTTAGCCCACTCCGACACAGTCGCGAAAAATTACGAAATTTCCCCCGGCGCAATTTTTATTTCCGATCAACCTGCCAAATTTAAGGCCATTCCGACACAATTGCGTAAAATGACGAAATTGCCCCCGACGCGAATTTTGTTTTCGATCAACCAGTCAAATTTTAGCCCATTTCGTCACAGTCGGGAAAAATGATGAAATTGCCCCGATGCGGTTTTTGTTTCCAATCTACTAGTCAAATTTTAGCCCATTCCGACACAGTCGCGAAAAATGACGAAATTGCCCACGACGCGATTTTGATTTCCGATCAACCTGCCAAATTCATGCCCATTCCGACACAGTTGCGAAAAATGACGAAACTGCCCTGGCGCGATTTTTGTTTTCGATCTACCTGTCAAATTTTAGCTCATTCCGACACTGTCCCGAAAAATTACTAAATTTCCCCGACGCGATTTTTATTTATGATCAACCTGCCAAATTTAAGCCCATTCCGACACAGTTGCGAAAAATGAGGAAATTGCCCCGGCGCGGTTTTAGTTTCCGATCTACCTGTCAAATTTTAGCCCACTCCGACACAGTCGCGAAAAATTACGAAATTTCCCCCGGCGTGATTTTTATTTCCGATCAACCTGCCAAATTTAAGCCCATTCCGACACAATCGCGTAAAATGACGAAATTGCCCCCGACGCGATTTTTGTTTTCGATCAACCATTCAAATTTTAGCCCATTTCGACACAGTCGGGAAAAATGATGCAATTGCCCCGGTGCGATTTTTTTCCGATCTACCAGTCAAATTTTAGCCCATTCCGACACATTCGCGAAAAATGACGAAATTGCCCCGACGCGGTTTTTGTTTCCGATCTACATGTCAAATTTTAGCCCATTCCGACACAGTCGCGAAAAATCACGAAATTGCCCCGGCGCGATTTTTATTTCCGATCAACCTGCCAAATTTAAGCCCATTCCGACACAGTTGCGAAAAATGAGAAAATTTCCCCGCGCGGTTTTTGTTTCCGATCTTCCTGTCAAATTTTAGCCCACTCCGACACAGTCGCGAAAAATTACGAAATTTCCCCCGGCGCGATTTTTATTTCCGATCAACCTGCAAAATTTAAGCCTATTCCGACACAGTCGCAAAAAATGACGAAATTGCCCACGGCGCGATTTTCTTTTCCGATCGACCAGTCAAATTTTAGCCCAGTTCGACACAGTCGCGAAAAATGACGAAATTGGCCTCGGCGCGATTTTTATTTCCAATCCACCTGCCAAATTTAAACCCATTCCGGCACAGTCGCGAAATAAGATGAAATTGCCCCGACGCTGTTTTTGTTTCCGATCTACCAGTCAAATTTCAGCCCATTTCGACACAGTCGCGAAAAATTACGAAATCTACCCCAGCGCGATTTTTATTTCCGATCAACCTGCCAAATTTAAGCCCATTTCGACACAGTTACGAAAAATGATGAAATTGCCCTGGCGCGATTTTTATTTCCAATCTACCTGTCAAATTTTAGCCCACTCCGACACAGTCGCGAAAAATTAAGAAATTTTCCCCGGCGCGATTTTTATTTCCGATCAACCTGCCAAATTTAAGCCCATACCGACTCAATCGCGTAAAATGACGAAATTGCCCCCGACGCGATTTTTGTATTCTATGAACCTGTCAAATTTTAGCCCATTTCGACACAGTCGGGAAAAATGATGAAATTGCCCCGACGAAATTTTTGTTTCCGATCTACTAGTCAAATTTTAGCCCATTCCGACACAGTCGCGAAAAATGACGAAATTAACCCCGACGCGATTTTTATTTCCGAACAACCTGCCAAATTTAAGCCCATTCCGACACAATTGCGAAAAATGATGAAATTGCCCCGGCGCGATTTTTGTTTCCGATCTACCAGTCAAATTTTAGCCCATTCCGACACAATCGCGAAAAATGACGAAATTGCCCCGGCGCGATTTTTATTTCCGATCAACCTGCCAAATTTAAGCCCATTTCGACACAGTCGCGAAAAATGACGAAATTGCCCCCGACGCGTTTTTTTTTCCGATCTAACTGTCAAATTTTAGCCCATTCCGACACAGTCGCGAAAAATGACGAAATTAACCCCGACGACATTCGCGAAAAATGATGAAATTGCCCCCGGCACGATTTTTATTTACGAACAACCTGCCAAATTTAAGCCCATTCCGACACAGTTGCGAAAAATGATGAAATTGCCCCGGCGCGATTTTTGTTTCCGATCTACCAGTCAAATTTTAGCCCATTCCGACACAATCGCGAAAAATGACGAAATTGCCCCGGCGCGATTTTTATTTCCGATCAACCTGCCAAATTTAAGCCCATTTCGACACAGTCGCGAAAAATGACGAAATTGCCCCCGACGCGATTTTTTTTCCGATCTAACTGTCAAATTTTAGCCCATTCCGACACATTCGCGAAAAATGATGAAATTGCCCCCGGCACGATTTTTATTTACGAACAACCTGCCAAATTTAAGCCCATTCCGACACAGTTGCGAAAAATGATGAAATTGCCCCGGCGCGATTTTTGTTTCCGATCTACCTGTCAAATTTTAGCCCACTCCGACACAGTCGTGAAAAATTACGAAATTTCCCCCGGCGCGATTTTTATTTCCGATCAACCTGCCAAATTTAAGCCCAATCCGACACAATCGCGTAAAATGACGAAATTGCCCCGACGCGATTTTTGTTTTCGATCAACCAGTCAAATTTTAGCCCATTTCGACACAGTCGGGAAAAATGATGCAATTGCCCCGGCGCGATTTTTTTTCCGATCTACCAGTCAAATTTTAGCCCATTCCGACACATTCGCGAAAAATGACGAAATTGACCCCGGCGCGATTTTTATTTCCGAACAACCTGCCAAATTTAAGTCCATTCCGACACAGTTGCGAAAAATGATGAAATTGCCCCGGTGCGATTTTTGTTTCCGATCTACCTGTCAAATTTTAGCCCACTCCGGCACAGTCGCGAAAAATTACGAAATTTCCCCGGCACGATTTTTATTTACGATCAACCTGCCAAATTTAAGCCCATTGCGACACAATTGCGAAAAATGAAGAAATTGCCCCGGCGCGATTTTTGTTTCCCATCTACCAGTCAAATTTTAGCCCACTCCGACACTGTCGCGACAAATTACGAAATTTCTCCCGGCGCGATTTTTATTTCCGATCAACCTGGCAAATTTAAGCCCATTCCGACACAGTCGCGAAAAATGACGAAATCGCCCACGGCGGGATTCTTTTTTCCGATCGACCCGTCAAATTTTAGCCCATTTCGACACAGTCGCGAAAAATGACAAAATTGGCCCCGGCGCGATTTTTATTTCCGATCCACCTGCCAAATTTAAGCCCATTCCGGCACAGTTACGAAATATGATGAAATTGCCCCGACGCGATTTTTGTTCCGATCTACCAGTCAAATTTCAGCCCATTTCGACACAGTCGCGAAAAATGACGAAATTGCCCCCGGCGCGATTTTTATTTCCGATCAACCTGCCAAATTTAAGCCCATTCCGACACAGTTGCGAAAAATGAGAAAATTGCCCCGCGAGGTTTTTGTTTCCGATCTACCTGTCAAATTTTAGCCCACTCCGACACAGTCGCGAAAAATTACTAAATTTCCCCCGGCGCGATTTTTATTTCCGATCAATCTGCAAAATTTAAGCCTATTCCGACACAGTGGCAAAAAATGACGAAATTACCCACGGCGCGATTTTCTTTTCCGATCGACCAGTCAAATTTTAGCCCATTCTGACACAGTCGCGAAAAATGACGAAATTGGCCTCGGCGCGATTTTTATTTCCAATCCGCCTGCCAAATTTAAACCCATTCCGGCACAATCGCGAAATATGATGAAATTGCCCCGACGCGGTTTTTGTTTCCGATCTACCAGTCAAATTTCAGCCCATTTCGACAAAGTCGCGAAAAATTATGAAATCCCCCCCAGCGCGATTTTTATTTCCGATCAACCTGCCAAATTTAAGGCCATTTCGACACAGATACGAAAAATGATGAAATTGCCCCGGCGCGATTTTTGTTTCCAATCTACCTGTCAAATTTTAGCCCACTCCGACACAGTCGCGAAAAATTAAGAAATTTTCCCCGGCGCGATTTTTATTTCCGATCAACCTGCCAAATTTAAGCCCATACCGACCCAATCGCGTAAAATGACGAAATTGCCCCCGACGCGATTTTTGCATTCTATCAACCAGTCAAATTTTAGCCCATTTCGACACAGTCGGGAAAAATGATGAAATTGCCCCGACGCGATTTTTGTTTCCGATCTACTAGTCAAATTTTAGCCCATTCCGACACAGTCGCGAAAAATGACGAAATTGCCCGCGATGCGATTTTTATTTCCGAACAACCTGCCAAATTTAAGCCCATTCCGACACAGTTGCGAAAAATGATGAAATTGCCCCGGCTCGATTTTTGTTTCCGATCTACCAGTCAAATTTTAGCCCATTCCGACACAGTCGCGAAAAATGACGAAATTGCCCTGACGCGATTTTTATTTCCGATCAACCTGCCAAATTTAAGCCCATTTCGACACAGTTGCGAAAAATGATGAAATTGCCCCGGCGTGATTTTTGTTTCCGATCTACCTGTCAAATTTTAGCCCACTCCGACACAGTCGCGAAAAATGACGAAATTGCCCTGGCGCGATTTTTATTTCCGATCAACCTGCCAAATTTAAGCCCATTTCGACACAGTCGCGAAAAATGACGAAATTGCCTCGGCGCGATTTTTTTTCCGATCTAACTGTCAAATTTTAGCCCATTCCGACACATTCGCGAAAAATGACGAAATTGCCCCCGGCACGATTTTTATTTCCGAACAACCAGCCAAATTTAAGCCCATTCCGACACAGTTGCGAAAAATGATGAAATTGCCCCGGCGTGATTTTTGTTTCCGATCTACCTGCCAAATTTTAGCCCACTCCGACACAGTCGCGAAAAATTACGACATTTCCCCCGGCGCGATTTTTATTTCCGATCAACCTGCCAAATTTAAGCCCATTCCGACACAATTGCGTAAACTGATGAAATTGCCCCCGACGCGATTTTTGTTTTCGATCAACTAGTCAAATTTTTGCCCATTTCGACACAGTCGGGAAAAATGATGAAATTGCCCCGACACGGTTTTTCTTTCCGATCTACTAGTCAAATTTTAGCCCATTCCGACATAGTCGCGAAAAATTAGGAAATTGCCCCCGACGCGATTTTTATTTCCGATCAACCTGCCAAATTCATGCCAAGTCCGACACAGTTGCGAAAAATGACGAAATTGCCCCGGCACGATTTTTGTTTCCTATCTACCAGTCAAATTTTAGCCCATTCCGACACAGTCGCAGAAAATGACGAAATAGCCCCGGCGCAGTTTTTGTTTCCGATCTACCAGTCAAATGTTAGCCCATTCCGACACAGTCGCGAAAAATGACGAAATTGCCCACGGCGCGATTTTTATTTCCGATCAACCTGCCAAATTTAAGCCCATTCCGACACAGTCGCGAAAAATGACGAAATTGCCCACGGCGCGATTTTTATTTCCGATCAACCTGCCAAATTTAAGCCCATTCCGACACAGTTGCGAAAAATGACGAAATTGCCCTGACGCGGTTTTTGTTTCCGATCTACCTGTCAAATTTTAGCCCCCTCCGACACAGTCGCGAAAAATTACGAAATTTCCCCCGACGCGATTTTTATTTCCGATCAACCTGCCAAATTTAAGCACATTCCGACACAATTGCGTAAAATGACGAAATTGCCCCCGACGCGATTTTTGTTTTCGATCAACCAGTCAAATTTTAGCCCATTTCGACACAGTCGGGAAAAATGATGAAATTGACTCGACGCGGTTTTTGATTCCGATCTACTAGTCAAATTTTAGCCCATTCCGACACCGTCGCGAAAAATGACGAAATTGCCCCCGACAAGATTTTTATTTCCGATCAACCTGCCAAATTCATGCCCATTCCGACACAGTTGCGAAAAATGACGAAACTGCCCTTGCGTGATTTTTGTTTTCGATCTACCTGTCAAATTTTAGCTCATTCCGACACTGTCCCGAAAAATTACAAAATTTCCCCGGCGCGATTTTTATTTACGATCAACCTGCCAAATTTAAGCCCATTCCGACACAGTTGCGAAAAATGAGGAAATTGCCCCGGCGTGGTTTTAGTTTCCGATCTACATATCAAATTTTAGCCCACTCCGACATAATCGCGAAAAATTACGAAATTTCCCCCGGCACGATTTTTATTTCCGATCAACCTGCCAAATTTAAGCCCATTCCGACACAATCGCGTAAAATGACGAAATTGCCCCCGACGCGATTTTTGTTTTCGATCAACCAGTCAAATTTTAGCCCATTTCGACACAGTCGGGAAAAATGATGCAATTGCCCCGGCGCAATTTTTTTTCCGATCTACCAGTCAAATTTTAGCCCATTCCGACACAGTCGTGAAAAATGACGAAATTGACCCCGGCGCGATTTTTATTTCTGAACAACCTGCCAAATTTAAGCCCATTCCGACACAGTTGCCAAAAATGAAGAAATTGCCCCGGCGCGATTTTTGTTTCCGATCTACCTATCAAATTTTAGCCCACTCCGACACAGTCGCGAAAAATTACGAAATTTCCTCGGCGCGATTTTTATTTACGATCAACCTGCCAAATTTAAGCCCATTCCGACACAGTTGCGAAAAATGAGGAAATTACCCCGGCGCGGTTTTTGTTTCCGATCTACCTGTCAAATTTTAGCCCACTCCGACACAGTCGCGAAAAATTACGAAATTTCCCCCGGCGCGATTTTTATTTCCGATCAACCTGCCAAATTTAAGCCCATTCCGACACAATCGCGTAAAACGACGAAATTGCCCCCGACGCGATTTTTATTTTCGATCAACCAATCAAATTTTTGCCCATTTCGACACAGTCGGGAAAAATGAGGAAATTACCCCGGCGCGGTTTTTGTTTCCGATCTACTAGTCAAATTTTAGCCCATTCCGACATTGTCGCGAAAAATGACGAAATTGCCTCCGACGCGATTTTTATTTCCTATCAACCTGCCAAATTCATGCCCATTCCGACACAGTTGCGAAAAATGACGAAATTACCCCGGCGCGGTTTTTGTTTACGTTTTCGTTCTACCTATCAAATTTTAGTCCATTCCGACACTGTAGCAAAAAATTACGAAATTTCCCCTGCGCGATTTTTATTTACGATCAACCTTTCAAATTTAATCCCATTCCGACACAGTTGCGAAAAATGAAGAAATTGCCCCAGCGCGATTTTTGTTTCCGATCAACCCGCCAAATTTAAGCTCATTCCGACACAGTCGCGAAAAATGACGAAATTGCCCACGGCGCGATTTTCTTTTCCGATCGACCAGTCAAATTTTAGCCCATTTCGACACAGTCGCGAAAAATGACGAAATTGGCCCCGACGCGATTTTTATTTCCGATTCACCTGCCAAATTTAAGCCCATTCCGGCACAGTCGCGAAATATGATGAAATTGCCCCGACGTGATTTTTGTTTCCGATCAACGAGTCAAATTTTAACCCATATCGACACAGTCGTGAAAAATGACGTAATTGACCCCGACGCGATTTTTATTTCCGATCAACCTGCCAAATTTAAGCCCATTTCGACACAGTCGCGAAAAATGACGAAATTGCCCCCGGCGCGATTTTTATTTACGATCAACTTGCCAAATTTAAGCCCATTTCGACACAGTCGCAAAAAATAACGAAATTGCCCCCGGCGCGATTTTTGTTTCCGATCAATCAGTCAAATTTTAGCCCATTTCGACACAGTCACGAAAAATGACGAAATTGCCCCGGCGCGATTTTTATTTCGATCAACCTACCAAATTTAAGCCAATTTCGACACAGTCGCGAAAAATGACGAAATTGCCCCGGCTCGATTTTTGTTTCCGATCT
>NW_019259580.1:0-1059 GCF_002742605.1 Olea europaea var. sylvestris
AATTCTATCAGCACCCTTCATATGAAAATGACCTTTCAATGCATTTCATTTCTTAGTCAGAAGTAGTTTGCGATAGGTCTTCACATGTGTAATCTTTTAAAATAAGGATGACTCGTTCGAGAAGTAGACGGTACACCAAAAGGTTGAGTAGTGTCCAGAACTGTCTAATACTGCTTAGCGAACATGCTTGAAGAAATAGTATCGAGATGGAATTTATGCATCTTTGTATTGGATGGAAAGGTAGATGGAGAAGAAGTGAGAGGGCCAGTGAAAGGTTTCAAAAAGCTTCTGATTTTGCTCTTTACAACTTGACTTGATCATGACAGGTTTTGTTTAGCATTTGCCTATAATTATAGCTCGGTGTTCAAACCAAATCTGCATTTAAATATATACTACAAGTAGCATCCTCCATAAGATGCACTATTCGACAGCGAATCCTTTTTAATTGAGAAGAATGATGCAGTTAGCTGCCAATTTCATATTATTATTTTTGTTACTTTATTTCTATTAATTCATTAACTTTAATTAGGTTTTAGTTAGGGACTAATGACACATCTTGTTTAGCTTACAAATTACATTTTTTTTAATAAAATAGTGCAGTTTCTCCCAAAATTGATCCATCTACCTTTCTCAGCAAGGGCAGAGCCCAATTAGGCCCAATTAAAACACCTGCACTGAGCTTCGGGCAACTCCTTCTAAAACTGTCCTATGCCGAACTGGGCTTGGCAGAAATGCAGCACAATGCTTAAAATAAAATAAATTAAAATAAGAAAAAATACATAATTACCATACATTTAAAATACACTTTCAAATTTAAAAAACTCGATGAAATCTTTAAAAAATAAGATGGTCACATTTTGTGATACCTAATAAAGTCCTATGACTTATACTTAATCAAACAGGTCATGATCATAATAATCATACAATTTATAGTTAAGATCGTATACTTGTCACAAATCTCAAAAGGTCGCAATCATAAAAATACAATTTGTGAATCACGAATCCATATTTAGTTGCAAATTACTCATTTTAACATGTCACAAATTGTTTATTGATTAC
>NW_019259581.1:0-1059 GCF_002742605.1 Olea europaea var. sylvestris
CGACCACCGAATCGAAAGCCATCAGCTCATCGAATGACTCATCCTCACTCAATGAGTTAAGGCCAACTTGGAACTTGAGGTGGTAAGAGAAAAAAATCAAATTTTGAGGTGGCCTCACCTCATGAGTTGAGTGTTGGCCATCCAGGTGAGTTCATCCGATGAGTTGGTGTCTTCCGGTTCGACGGTTGTATCACGCAAAACGATGTGACTATCTCATCGAAATTTTTATCCTTTTGTTTGTGAATCTATATGTATCGGGATGAGACGATAAGGTGTAGCATAGTCAAAAAGTAAGATTATCTTGTTAATAATTAACTTCTTGTATTGTGTCATCGTCCTATTTAAATTAAACTTGATATGCTTTTTCTTTAAAACCTTTAAAATATATTTAGGGAGATTCAATTTTCATAGGAAAATAATATATACTCTATATAACTATGAATTAAGAAATAAAGCGAACTGCATTGAATTTTGTACAACTTGTTCCTCATCTTTATTTATTTATTTATTTAAAGCTTAGACTTGGATTCTTGTGGAAAGATTATAAGCTTTGATATAACTTGTTTCTCATCTTTATTTATTTAATTTGCATAATAGTTCTTTTTTATTAATTTTTTTTATGCTGTTTGATAGTCATTATTTGGTCAAAATATTATTTTGAATAGTAATATTTTAGAAGTATGTGCAGTTACAAAATAAAAAATTGAATTTATTTATAATATATTTTATTGTGTGAACATATAATTAAAAATGAATATATAAAAAAATAAGTCTTAAAATAATAGTTTTCAAAGAGGGACATAATGTGTGAAGAAAATGTCACTTTGTCTGAAAATATTTAATATTCAGGATTATCGACTATCACAAAGTGCGCAAGTCCCACGTAAATTAAATAATGTCCGATCCTCGAGATGTGTATTCGATCATCTTCTATATCAACAATTATGTTTCCCTAACTCGGTTCAGCGTGTGATTTGAAAAAGTTAGTATACGTACTTCTTGAGGGTGTGATGGTTGGTTGGTTGGTTTTATCACAAACGATTTTTCATTGTCTTGGGT
>NW_019259582.1:0-1059 GCF_002742605.1 Olea europaea var. sylvestris
CTAAAATCCCATGATCCCGGGTCTGTGCCCCGAGTCCAATTTCTCGGGCCATTTCCAATCAACCTTCCTAATTTCGGCCCATTTTGACACCGACGTGAAAAATGACAAAATTGCCCCCGGTGCGATTTTTCTTTGTCAATTTTCTGTTCAGTACTTCTTCAACCTAACATAATTAATACGAAAATTAATTATTCGGAGGCTCAAATGAAGGAATTTGGCTAAAATCCCGTGATCTTGGGTCTGCGCCCCGAGTCCAATTTCGCGGGTCGATTCCAATCAACCTGCCAAATTACGGTCTATTTCGACATTGTCGCGATAAATGACAAAATTGCCCTTGGTACGATTTTGCTTTGATAATTTTCTGTCCAGCACTTCTTCAACCTGACGTAATTAATACGGAAATTAAATATTCGGAGGCCCAAATGAAGGAATTTGGCTAAAATCCCGTGATCCAGGGTCTGTGCCCCGAGTCCAATTTCGTGGGCCGTTTCTAATCAACCTGCCAAATTTCGGTTCATTTCGACACTGTCATGAAAAATGAAAAAATTGCCCCTGATGTGGTTTTTCTTTGCTAATTTTCTGTCCAGCACTTCTTCAACCTGACATAATTAATAGGAAATTAATTATTCGGAGGCTTAAATGAAAGAATTTGGCTGAAATCCCGTGATCCCGGGTGTGTGCCCCGAGTCCAATTTCGCGGCCCGTTTCCAATAGTCCTACCACATCTCAGCCCATATCGACACAGACGCGAAAAATAACAAAATTTCCCCTAGTTCGGGTATTCTTTGTTACTTTTCTGTCCAGCAACTCTTCAACCTGACATAATTAGGACGGAAATTAATTATTCGGAGGCCCAAACGAAGGAATTTGGCTAAAATCCGATGATCCTGGGTTTGTGCCTCAAGTCCAATTTCGTGGGCTGTTTCCAATCAACCTGCCAAATTTCGGCCCATTTCGACACCGTTGCGATAATGAGAAAATTGCCCCTGGTGCGGTTTTTCTTTGTTAATTTTCTGTCCAGCACTTCTTCAATCTGATATAATTAATACGAAAAATTAA
>NW_019259583.1:0-1059 GCF_002742605.1 Olea europaea var. sylvestris
AGAGTTTAACTTTGACAATTATGTGCTTGTTTGGTAGGGAAGAGAGAAAGTGGGTCCTACATATGAGAGAAAAATTCAAAAATGACGATTGGAATAGTGAAATAATGATCAAAAAATTGATTTTAATGGGCTTTTAAGCCCTACCAAACAAGCTCTATATAGGACTCGTCTCTGTTGGAAAATAAAGTGGTCCCCATTATTTTAAAAGTAATTATTTATTTTAATAAAATGAATTACTTGAAACACAATTTTCTTGATAGAAGAAACTGAAAGTCACGAGACGTTATTAGTGAGTCTCCCTAGCATAGCCCAATCAACCTGTGAAAAGCACGAGATTGATACGATAGAAGAAGACCACTTACCCACTATGCTTTCCTCCAACCGCTATAAGTCTCATACTCTTAACTTGATATGCTAGAAGGCTTCAACTAATATTTATTTCTTTCTTGCTTGCTTAAAAAGATTAAAGTTACCTAATCATGTGGCAAATCAATTGATTTAATGCAAACATGAATATTTTCTCTTCACATTCCAAGTATGCTCAAAGTGACATTGACTTCTTAAGTACACATACATTACACCGAAATTGCACAAAAGGTGCTACATTGGATCATAAAAACCTTAGTGGTCTTTGGATTAGAGAGACTATTTAGATCGAAACACTAATCTAAGAACACTCACCCCTGCCCTCTTCCCATGCTCCACCCTCCTACTATATTTCATTGCTTTACCGCTACGAACAAATTTACTACTTTAAGGCCAAGTTTGGACTCCTTTGTCAACAAGTGTGTTTAAATGCTTTAAAATCTTAAACTTTCTTTTTAGATGTATTTTTTGTAACTATGGAGCAAAATCATCAGCAGTTGCTTTGCAAAATGTGTTAACAATTACTGCTCCACATCATGGATTGATTGAATGCATCCTATTACCACAAAATCAACACACTTCAACATAGAAGATTGTAAATACTGCAGCACCTTTGCCTAAAGGTAGTCTTCTTCTTCTTCTCTTCTTCCTTCATTTCTTAATATATATTTTTTTTCTTTCTCAAATTTTGCT
>NW_019259584.1:0-1059 GCF_002742605.1 Olea europaea var. sylvestris
AGCACTTGCATATTTGGAACGCTTGGATAGTCGGCGTACGAAGAATTGAGCGTAACTTTTGCGCACGGTGTTCGTTTTGGCCCTTAAGTACTTTTTGGAAATGTAGCGACCGTTTTGAACTAAACTCACAACTTCGTCGTGACGTATGAGGGATTTTAGCCATTTTTTAAAAGAATGAGCACTTGCATATTTGGAACGCTTGGATTGTCGGCGTGCGAAGAATTGAGCGTAACTTTCACGCACGGTCTCCGTTTTGGGCCCATAAATACTTTTTGGAAATGTAGCGACCGTTTTGAACTGAACTCACAACTTCGTCATGACGTATGAGGGATTTTAGCCATTTTTTAAAAGAATGAGCACTTGCATATTTGGAACGCTTGGATTGTCGGCGTGCGAAGAATTGAGCGTAACTTTCACGCAAGGTCTCCGTTTTGGGCCCATAAATACTTTTTGGAAATGTAGCGACCATTTGGATTGAACTCACAACCTCGTCGTGACGTATGAGGGATTTCAGCCATTTTTTGAAAGAATGAGCACTTGAATATTTGGAACGCTTGGATAGTCGGCGTGCGAAGAATTGAGCGTAACTTTCACGCACGGTCTCCGTTTTGGGCCCACAAGTACTTTTTGTAAATGTAGCGACCCTTTTGGATTAAACTCACAACTTCGTCGTGACGTATGAGGGATTTTAGCCATTTTTTGAAAGAATGAGCACTTGCATATTTGGAACGCTTGGATAGTCGGCGTACGAGGAATTGAGCGTAACTTTTGCGTACGGTGTCCGTTTTGGGCCCATAAGTACTTTTTGGAAATGTGGCGACCGTTTTGGATTGAACTCACAACTTCGTCGTGACGTATGAGGGATTTTAGCCATTTTTTGAAAGATTGAGCACTTGCATATTTGGAACGCTTGGATAGTCGGCGTGCGACGAATTGAGCGTACGTTTTGCGCACGGTGTTCGTTTTGGGCCCATAGGTACTTTCTGGAAATGTAGCGACCGTTTTGGATTGAACTCACCACTTCGTCGTGACGTATGAGGGATTTTAGCCATTTTTTGA
>NW_019259585.1:0-1059 GCF_002742605.1 Olea europaea var. sylvestris
AAATGGGTATCATATTAATAGGTCTTCGGACAGTGGAAGCGAAGAAGACAAGTCTCAATCTTCTGCAAAACTGACGAATATTGATGTGTATGAAAGTTCTCGTTATGACATGATTCTCCTCAGAGAGGATCTGAAGAGCACGAATTGGCTGTGCAGTCTTGACAACAAGTCTGAGCAGGAACCCATCTTTGATAATGGTTTCGAACCTCTACCAGAACCTTTTGGCCCTCTATAACCTATGTGAATTGTTTGAACTTCGTTTCGTTGATTTACACAATATTGTTAAATTATTTGATATCTGAGAGTGAAGGGAATTCTTCATATGTGTATTTGATAATATAAGAACATCTTTGTAACTTAATTTTCTCTATACAAGATGAACTATCATCACTCTTTGTACACATTTGAAAATGTCTATAAAATCTAGGATGGGTATTCTCAAGATTGCTGAGTTTCCGGACACGTCAAGAAACAAAAAACAATAAGGAAAATTTGTATCTTGATTTGATTATGTTATTACATCGAAATGGCTAGAATCGCGGCCTTGTGACTTTGGTGCCAGTTTTTGAGGGCCAAGCCAAGAGTGTAATTCGAAACTTTGTGAGTTCTTTGTTTTTGAGTATGGTGAGGCGTGAGCAATGGTTATTCCATCACTTCTAGTCTTTTCTACTCATGTTGTGCTCTATGTCTTATCTGGACGTGCCTCCAATTCTATTACTTTGAAGAAATGAGGGTGCTCAAAACAAGTTCGTTCATAAGGATATTGTGCAATTTGCAAACATGTTGTTCTACATAGTAATGGTTGTACGTAGCACCAATTAATCAATTTGGTTTAGCTAGAAAAGTTAATAAAAATATATAGGGATGCATTCAATTGGGACTTTTGAGATTTTGATGGATTTTTTTTAAGTATGACTTCTGCAAATTTTCTGATTTTTTGTAAATTTGTGTTGAATTAGTGGAAGCATTTGTTAGATTTCTATAAACTTTCATTTTAAAACTTTTATAAACTTTTGTAAAATTCACGTGGATCTAGTGCAATAATATAAAACAATTTCC
>NW_019259586.1:0-1059 GCF_002742605.1 Olea europaea var. sylvestris
CTTCTAGGGGTTTACCCTCTTTAGCTAACAGGTTAGTTCCTGGTGTAGTTGGACAAGACAAAGGTTTTGATCCCATCATCTTTGTGCTATCAAGAAGATCATTAATATACTTGGCCCGACGCAAGTACAACCCACCTGAACTGCGTGTAGCTTGTACCCCAAGAAAGTAACTCGGTTATCCAAGATCTTTAACATGAAAGTACTCCTTCAATTGTGTAATAAATTGATCAATGCCAATCTTACAAGAGCCTGTGACTATAATATCTTCTACATACACTAAAACAAAGATTTTAATTGTGGCAGTAGTGTATGTGAACAAAGAATAGTCAACAGTGGACTCAATGAAGCCATATTCCAGTAATTGTTCAGAAAACCTTTTAATCCATGCCGGTAGGGCTTGTTTTAGGCCATATAGTGACTTATGCAGCTTGCATACAAAATTTGGATGGTTTTTATCTATAAACCCACGAGGTTGTTCCATGAAAAATTCTTCATCTAATATACCATGTAGAAAAACATTAGATATATCTAATTGCTTTACCTCCCATTGAAGAGAAACTGCAAGTGCCAATACAAATCTAATAGTAGATGATTTAACCACTGGGGAAAATGTTTCATGGTAGTCAACTCCATCCTTTTGATCAAATTCCTTCATCAATAACCTCGGCTTGTACCTTTCAATTGAGCCATCTGACTTCCGTTTCATTTTGTAAACCCACTTATTTCGAACTATTTGTGTACCTGCTGGTTTGGGACAGAGAGACCAAGTGCCGTTTGCCATTAATGCATCGAACTCATCTCTCATAGTAGCACGCCATTCCGGCTTAGATACTGCATTAGTATAGCAGGAAGGTTCTATTTCATTAATTGCATTGCTTGACATATAAAGAGGATGGTGAGAAGAGTAGTATACCTTATAGTCAGAATATTGTTTGGGTCGAGAATGGCTAGTTTTAGATCTTAGGATGATTTGTCTAGGTGGGGACAAAGGAGTAGAGATATGAGGATCAATGTCATGTAACGAAGAGGAAGGTTCAAATATTTGTGTGGTTCAATGAT
>NW_019259587.1:0-1059 GCF_002742605.1 Olea europaea var. sylvestris
AGTTGACAAAAAGTTGATACGTTACATCAACTAGGCTCATGGAGACGTCAAATCAATTAAACCTTAGGGGCAGAAATGATCTTGACATAGATCTCTTTCTGAAATTGGCGGCGGATCCTGGCAGAGTCCTCGGAGTGCGCCTCGACTTCAGGGGCGAGGACGCTTCGATCGATTCAGCAGAATTGTTTATGCCTCACAGTGCGTTAGCAGATCGACAATATTTGTGCTGAAGTCACTTCGGAACCACTTCGAATGGATGCTCCACACCTCGTACTAGGCAGAGGTAGACTCTTCGAAGTGGTTCGAATAGGGGCGTAACAGTTCTGATAACAACATTTTTTTTAATACCAATGGATGTAACATTCTTATTTATGTGATTTAGTTATTTTTCCTCCAATATAATTTTGATTTTGGTTCTATTTTATTTGTCATTTTCACATAATCCTTTTTGTTTCATTTTGACCTTGTATGGTTTTGATTTTTTGGTTGTAAAAAGAACTTTTCTCTGGTACTATGGTGAGAAATCTGGATTTGATACCTAGAAGTGTCTCTTTCAGAGAATGTCGAGTCAAACAAGTAGGGCTAAGGGAAAGAGGGGTAGGGACACAGCATTGGAGGCTAGAGGTTGAGAAAGAATATCAACAAAAAAGAGACTATTCCACATGAAATTAATGATTATATTTTTTATTTCCTCTCTCCAAATGTAAAATTTGTGATATCCATGCTAAGTACTTGTTTTCTTAGGAAGCCTTACAACATTTAGTGATTGGAATCTGTAATATCCGAATCAAAACAAATAGACTCAGTATAGTTCAGAAATATTTGTTTCTAAACATCACAGACTCCATTCGACCACACGACTCAAGATATCATCGATTTTTGGGCTCAGAACACATTGTACCCTACTGTACAACAAGAAACCCCAAATAATCCCAAGCCAACACAGAACCCCAAATGGTTACTTCAACGAACCGACAGAGAACTCCCCAAAATCAGTATCTACTCCTTTCCCTTTTTGAGAATCACATAGACTCTTTGGATCACAAAGGATACCACCCA
>NW_019259588.1:0-1059 GCF_002742605.1 Olea europaea var. sylvestris
AAAAAAAAAAAAAAAAAAAAAAAAAAAAAAAAAAAAATTAGACACGATGATACAAATCAATTCCATCTACGAGAAAATTATGAATCGCGTGATTATTTGCCGTCTATCTAATATACCTGACTGTCTTCGCCAGCAAGTCCATGAAATAAACATAAGTTTCAGGAGGTCCTGCACTCAACACCCGGTTATAAGCTCCTTCCATGAAGGATGGTTCCAATTCACTAGCATGCTCGATACAAGGATTCTCTAAAGCACTACAAGGAAGCAATTCCAACTCAGTGTGAAATTTAGCAATTCTGTTTTGCCTGACGAGTCTCAGAAGTTTGAGACCTAATATGGGATGCTCCTGAGTGGACTATTGTAGACCACCGCTCAATCAAGCGACATGAAGATCATGAGAATTGTCTTTATACAAAAATATGCTACATGAAAACTGACATCATAAAAATATATCAAAATTTACATTCGAGTCACAGATCTAAATACATTACTGAGAATCAGTATGACCAATTAAAGATGGTTGATTACTGGGTATCTGTATAATACGCTTTCAGTTGAAAAAAATAAAATAAAATAAAAAATTAAAAAAAATATCCTTCTACAACGCATCCTGATCCTCAATCTTTACACTTAAGAAGACTGCAAGCTCATAAATGTCCTCTGAAATTGATCAAGTATAGATACTATTAAACAAAAATGAAGTTAGGCTTCAATAAACATTGGGTTGGCTATATAACTAAAAAAAAAAAAAAAACCTTTTATTTTTTCTTCTTTTGTTTTTCTTATTCCAATGTGATTTTCCAATGTGACACACGGACAATTCTCTTTCTCTGTAGCTTTCTTCCAATATGATTTTCCTAGTAGATCTTGTTGGCAGAAAGCAAAATTAATAACCCAAACTCAATCACCCTCTTCCATAATTTCATCTTATGGTTTACAAGCTTATCAACACTATAGTTTATACAATCTTGAAGATGTCCTTTATTTCCTCCATTCTTCAACCGTAAGACATTACATCACCTATACACTTCCATACTTGATACTTTGAAAAAAAAAAAA
>NW_019259589.1:0-1059 GCF_002742605.1 Olea europaea var. sylvestris
ATGATATGATATGAGCTCTTACCAGATTTAAAGTTATGAGACGGTATGATTTTCTTATACATGTTTTAAAAAAAAAATTATACAGGATTACACCATTAAATTTTTATATCCTATTGAGTATTTCTATGTACTCACCATTTTCCCTAATCCTCATAGGTTAGATCGGATCATTGGTTGGAGTGTGATGAGGTACAGTCGTGGTGCCAGGGATCTTTGGACTCAATAAAGTTAAATCTGAAGTAATGTTACCGAATATTTTATTTCCAACAATAATTTTAGTGGGATGTATTCGTGACCCATTTTTCCTTCCCAAGGAATTGGACAGTTTAGTGATTATGACCTATGGTATAAGTTATTGGGAACCAATATCTTGTTCCAGGCTCTGACATAAATAAATTTCTGTTTTTGGATTTCTTATATTAAATTAATATTTGGCTTGATAGTTAATTCTACACGTTGTCTTTGACATGATTAAGTAGTTAATTGAAATTATGCACAAATTAGAGGAAAATATTGTGTTAAGAAGTGAACCATTGCATTAATTATGCCAGGAGTTTGAAAATTTCTATTTGTCTACTACCTGTGTCGAATTTGTAAATTAATTCGCGTGCCAAATTTGTTCCTAATAATTGCATTATAAATTGGCTACACGTGTATCTCATCTAGTTTGAGGAATGTTTGTTATCTGATTAAGTTAAGTGCTTCGAAGTAGGAATAAAATGTTTATGATATGCTTCACTTGTACTAAGTCGCTAAATTTGCATATTTTGTGTACGCGTTACAGTTGTAATCACTCAACTATGCATAGAATTGAATTATATGATTTATTAAATTTGAGATCCATCGGAACATGTTTTAATATATTGTGGTATTGGGGAAAAGTAGTAGTTTTTTTTTTGAGTAAATAAATATAAGATTTGAAAATTTCTCTACATAAAATCTAATAAAATCTTTGTTACTCAATTTCATACATAATTATATATATATATATTTACTTTTGCATGTCACCTTGTTAAGTCGTAAAGAAATTTTTGGTGTCGATTCAAACCTTAATTTTGG
>NW_019259590.1:0-2288 GCF_002742605.1 Olea europaea var. sylvestris
GATCCCGAGTCTATGCCCCAACTTCAATTTCGTGGGCCGTTTCAAATCAACCTGCCAAATTTCGACCTATTCCAACATCGTCGAGACAAATGAGAAAATTGCCCATGGTTCGGTTTTGCTTTGTTAATTTTCTGTCTAGCACTTTTTCAACCTGACATAATTAATAAGGAAATTAGTTATTCAGAGGCCCAAACGAAGGAATTTGGCAAAAATCCCCTGATCCCGTGTTTGTGCCCGGGGTCCAATTTTGCGGGCCGTTTCCAATCTACCTGCCAAATTTCGGCCCATTCCAACACCGTCGTGACAAATGACAAAATTGCCCCTAGTGCGGTTTCGCTTTGTTAATTTTCTGTCCAGCACTTCTTCAACCTGACAAAATTAATACTGAAGTTAATTATTCAGATGCCCCAAATGAAGGAATTTGGCTAAAATCCCGTGATCTCGGGTCCATGCCCCGAGTTCAATTTCGCGGGCCGTACCCAATCAACCTGCCAAATTTCGGCACTTTCGGACACCGTCGCAACAAATGATAAAATTGCCCCTGGTGCGATTTTTCTTTGATAATTTTCTGTCCAGCACTTCTTCAACCTGACAAAATTGACACGGAAGTTAATTATTCTGAGGCCGAAACGTAGGAATTTGGCTAAAATCCCGTGATCTCGGGTCTGTGCCCCGTGTCCAATTTCACGGGCCGTTCCCAATCAACCTGCCAAGTTTCGGCCCATTTCGACACCGTTGCGACAAATGACAAAATTGCCCCTGGTGCGATTTTTCTTTGTTAATTTTCTGTCCAGCACTTCTTCAACCTGACGTAATTAAAATGGGAATTAATTATTCGGAGGCCCAAATGAAGGAATTTAGCTAAAATCCCATGATCCAAGGGCTGTGCCCCGAGTCCAATTTCTTGGGCCGTTTCCAATCAACCAGCAAAATTTTGGCCCCTTCCGGCACCATCGCGGCAAATGACAAAATTGCCCCGGGTGCGGTTTTTCTTTGTTAATTTTCTATCCAGCATATCTTCAACCTGACATAATTAATAAAGAAATTAATTATTCGGAGGCCCAAACGAAGTAATTTGGCTAAAATCCGGTTATACGAGTCTGTCTCCCAAGTCCAATTTAAGGGGCCGTTTCCAATCAACCTGCAAGATTTCGGCCCATTCGGACACCGTCGTGATAAATGACAAAATTACCCCTGGTACGGTCCTGCTTTGTTAATTTTCTGTCCAGTACTTCTTCAATCTGACATAATTAATTCGAAAATTAATGATTCGGAGGCCCAAACGAAAGAATTTGGCTAAAATCCCATGATCCCAGGTCTGTGCCTCGAGTCCAATTTCGCGGACCGTTTCCAATCAACCTGCCAAATTTCGAGCCATTTCGACACCGTCGCGACAAATGACAAAATTGCCCATGGTGCGGTTTTGCTTTGTTAATTTTCTATCTAGCACTTCTTCAACCTCACATAACTAATGCGTGAATTAATTATTCGGAGGCCCAAATGAAGGAATTTGGCTGAAATCCTGTGATCCCGGGTCTGTGCACTGAGTCCATTTTCACGGGCCATTTCCAATCAACCTGCCAAATTTCGACCCATTCCGACACCGTCGCGACAAATGACAAAATTGCCCCTGGTGCTGTTTTTCTTTGTTAATTTTTTGTCCAGCACTTCTTCAATCTGAAATAATTAATTCGAAAATTAATGATTCGGAGGCCCAAATGAAGGAATTTGGCTAAAATCCTGTGATCCTAGGTCTGTGCCCCGAGTCCAATTTCGCGGACCATTTCCAATCAACCTGCCAAATTTCGAGCCATTCCGACACCGTCGCAACAAATGATAAATCTGCCCCTGGTGTGGTTTTGCTTTGTTAATTTTTAGTCCAGCACTTCTTCAACATGACATAATTAATAAGGAAATTAATTATTCGGAGGTCCAATCGAAGGAATTTTGCTAAAATCCCGCAATCAGGGGTCTGTGCCCCGAGTCCAATTTTGCAGGCCATTTCCAATCAACCTGCCAAATTTCGGACCATTCCGACACCGTCGTGAAATATGACAAAATTGCCCCTGGTGCGATTTTTCTTTGTTAATTTTCAGTCCTGCACTTCTACAACCTGACATAATTAATACGGAAATCAATTATTCGGAGGCCCAAATGAAGGAATTTGGTTAAACTCCCGTGATCCCGGGTCTGTGCCCCGAGTCAAATTTCGTGGGCCGTTTCCAATCAACCTGCCAAATTTCGGCCCATTTCGACACCGTCGCGAAAAATGACAAAATTGCCCCTAG
>NW_019259590.1:8257-14198 GCF_002742605.1 Olea europaea var. sylvestris
TTTGCGAGCTGTTTCCAATCAAGCTGCCAAATTTCGACCCATTCCGACACCGTCGCGACAAATGACAAAATTGCCCATGGTGCAGTTTTGCTTTGATAATTTTCTGTCCAGCACTTCTTCAACCTCACATAATTAATACGTGAATTAATTATTCGGAGGCTCAAATGAAGGAATTTGGCTGAAATCCCGTGATCTCGGGTCTATGCACTGAGTCCATTTTCATGGGCCGTTTCCAATCAACCTGCTAATTTTCGACCCATTCCCACACCGTCGCGACAAATGCTAAAATTGCCCCTGGTGCGGAATTTCTTTGTTAATTTTTTGTCCAGCACTTCTTCAACTTGACATAATTAATGTGGAAATTAATTATTCGGAGGTCCAAACGAAGGAATTTGCTAATATCCCGTGATCCCGGGTTTGTGCCTCTAGTCCAATTTCTCGGGCCGTTTCCAATCAACCTGCCTAATTTCTGCCCATTCCGATACTATCGCGAAAAATGACGAAATTGCCCCTGGTGCAGTTTTTCTTTGTTAATTTTCTGTCCATCACTTCTTCAACCTGACATAATTAATACGAAAATTAATTATTCGGAGGCCCAAACGATGGAATTTGGCTAAAATTCTGTGAACCCGGGTCAGTGCCCCGAGTCCAATTTCGCGAGTCATTTCCAATCAACCTTCCAAATTACGATCAATTTCGACACCATCGCGATAAATGACAAAATTTACAGCAGTACGATTTTGCTTTGTTAATTTTTTGTCTAGCACTTCTTCAACCTAACATAATGAATACATAAATTAATTATTCAGAGGCCCAAATGAAGGAATTTTGGCTAAAATCCCGTGATCCCGGGTCTGTGCACCAAGTCCAATATCACCCGTTCCAATCAACCTGCCAAATTTCTGTCCATTTCGACACCGTTGCGAAAAATGACAAAATTGCCCCTGGTGCGGCTTTTCTTTGTTAATTTTCTATCCAGCACTTCTTCAATCTGACATAATTAATATGAAAATTAATTATTCAAAGGCCCAAACGAAGGAATTTGGCCAAAATCTCGTGTTCCCGTGACTGTGCCTCGAGTCCAATTTCTCGAGCCGTTTCCAATCAACCTGCCAACTTTCGGCCCATTTCGGCACCGTCGGAAAAAATGACAAAAATGCCCCTGTTGCGATTTTTCTTCGCTAATTTTCTGTCCAGCACTTCTTCAACCTGACATAACTAAAACGGAAATTAATTATTCAGAGGCCCAAGCAAAGGAATTTGGCTAAAATCTTGTGATCCCGGGTGTGTGCCCCGAGCCCAATTTTGTGGGCTGTTTCCAATCATCCTGCCAAATTTCGGCCTATTCGGACACCGTCGTGAAAAATGACAAAATTGCCCCAGGTGCAGTTTTTCTTTGTTAATTTTCTGTCCAGCACTTCTTCAACCTGACATGATTGATAAGGAAATTAATTATTCGGAGGCCCAAACGAAGGAATTGGGCTGAAATCCCTTGATCCCAAGTCTATGCCCCAAGTCCAATTCCGCGGGTCGTTTCTAATCAACCTGCTAAATTTCGGCCTATTCCGACACCGTCGCGACAAATGAGAAAATTGCCCCTGGTACGGTTCTGCTTTGTTAATTTTCTGTCCAGCACTTTTTCGACCTGACATAATTAATAAGGAAATTAGTTATTCGGAGGCCCAAGCGAAGGAATTTGGCTAAAATCCCATGATCTCGGGTTTGTGCCTGGGGTCCAATTTCGCAGGGCGTTTGCAATCAACCTGCCAAATTTCGGCCCATTCCAACACCGTCGTGACAAATGACAAAATTGCCCCGGGTGCGATTTCGCTTTGTTAATTTTCTGTCCAGCACTTCTTCAACCTGACAAAATTAATACTAAAGTTGATTATTCAGATGCCCAAACGAAGGAATATGGCAAAAATCCCGTGATCCAGGATCCGTGCCCCGAGTTCAATTTCGCGGGCCATCCCCAATCAACCTTCCAAATTTCGGCACTTTCCGACACCATCGCAACAAATGACAAAATTGCTCCTGGTGCGATTTTTCTTTGTTAATTTTTTGTCCAGCACTTCTTCAACCTAACATAATTAAATTGGAAATTAATTATTCGGAGGCCTAAACGAAGAAATTTGGCTAAAATCTCGTGATCCCAGGTCTGTGCCCCAAGTCCAATTTCTCAGGCTGTTTCCAATCAACCTGCAAACTTTCAGCCCATTCCGACACCGTCACGACAAATGACAAAATTGCCTTTGGGGCGATTTTTCTTTGTTAAGTTTCTGTCTAGCACTTCTTCAACCTGACATAATAAATACGGAAATTAATTATTCGGAGGCCCAAACTAAGGAATTTGGCTAAAATCCCGTGATCCCGGGTCTGTGCCTCGAGTTCAATTTCGTGGGCCGTTTCCAATCAACCTGCCAATTTTCGGCCCATTTCGACACAGTCGGGAAAAATGACAAAATTGCCCCTGTTGCGGTTTTTTTTTGTTAATTTTCAGTCCAACACTTCTTCAACCTGACATAATTAATACGAAAATTAATTATTCGGAGGCCCAAACGAAGGAATTTGGCGAAAATCCCACGATCTCGGGCCTATGCCCGGAGTCCAATTTCTCGGGCCGGTTCCAATCATCTTGCCAAATTTCGGCCCATTCCGACACTATCGCGAAAAATGACAAAATTGCCCCTGGTACGGTTTTTCTTTATTAAATTTCTGTCCAGCCCTTTTTCAACCTGACATGATTGATAAGGAAATTAATTATTCGGAGGCCCAAACGATGGAATTTGGCTAAAATCCCATCATCTCGAGTCTCTGCCCCAAGTCCAATTTCGCGGGTCGTTTCCAATCAACCTTCCAAATTTCGGCCAATTCCGAAACCGTCGTGACAAATGAGAAAATTGCCCTTGGTGCGGTTTTGGTTTGTTAATTTTCTGTCCAGCACTTTTTCAACCTGACATAATTAATACGGAAATTAGTTATTCGGAGGCCCAAACGAAGGAATTTGGCTAAAATCCCGTGATCCCGGGATTGTGCCCGGGGTCCAATTTCACGGGCCGTTTTCAATCAACTGCCATATTTCGGCCCATTCCGACACCGTCGTGACAAATGACAAAATTGCCCCCTGATGCGGTTTTGCTTTTTTAATTTTCTGTCCAGCACTTCTTCAACCTAACAAATTTAACACGGAAGTTAATTATTCGGAGGCCCAAACGAAGGAATTTGACTAAAATCCCGTGATCTTGGGTCTATGCCCCGAGTCCAATTTCAAGGGCCGTTCCCAATCAACCTGCCAAGTTTCGGCACTTTCCGACACCATTGCGACAAATGACAAAATTGCCCCTGGCGCGGTTTTTCTTTGTTAATTTTTTGTCCAGCACTTCTTCAACCTAACGTAATTAAAACGGAAATTAATTATTCGGAGGCCCAAACGAAGGAATTTAGCTAAAATTTTGTGATCCCAGGGCTGTGCCCCGAGTCCAATTTCTCGGGCCGTTTCCAATCAACCTGCAAAATCTCGGCCCTTTCCAACACCAACGCGGCAAATGACAAAATTGCCCCTGATGCGGTTTTTCTTTGTTAATTTTCTGTCTAACACTTCTTCAACCCGACATAATTAATAAAGAAATTAATTATTCGGAGTCCCGAAAGAAGGAATTTGGCTAAAATCCTGTTGTACGAGTATGTGCCCCAAGTCCAATTTAATGGGCCGTTTCCAATCAACCTGCCAAATTTCGGCCCATTCCGACACCGTCACGATAAATGATAAAATTACCCCTGGTGCGGTCTTGCTTTGTTAATTTTCTGTCCAACACTTCTTCAATCTGAAATAATTAATTTGAAAATTAATGATTCGAAGGCTCAAACGAAGGAATTTGGCTAAAATCCCGTGATCCCAGGTCTGTGCCTCGAGTCCAATTTCACGGACCGTTTCCAATCAACCTGCCAAATTTCGAGACATTCCGACACCATCGCAACAAATGACAAATCTGCCCCTGGTGCGATTTTGCTTTGTTAATTTTCTGTCCAGCACTTCTTCAACATGACATAATTAATAAGAAAATTAATTATTCGGAGGTCCAATCGAAGGAATTTTGCTAAAATCCCGTAATCAGGGGTCTATGCCCTGAGTCCAATTTCACGGGCCGTTTCCAATCAACCTGCCAAATTTCGGCCCATTCCGACACCGTCGTGAAATATGACAAAATTGCCCCTGGTGCAATTTTTCTTTGTTAATTTTAAGTCCTGCACTTCTACAACCTGACATAATTAATACGAAAATTAATTATTCAGAGGCCCAAACGAGGAATTTGGTTAAACTCCCATGATCCAGGGTCTGTGCCCCGAGTCGAATTTCGTAGGCCGTTTCCAATCAACCTGCCAAATTTCGGCCCATTTCGACACCATCGCAAAAAATGAAAAAATCGCCCCTGGTGTGGTTTTTCTTTGTGAATTTTCTGTCGAGCACTTCTTCAACCTAACAAAATTAACACGAAAATTAATTATTCAGAGGCCCAAACGAAGGAATTTGGCTAAGATCCCGTGATCCTGGGTCTGTGCCCCAAGTCCAATTTTGCGGGCCATTTTCAATCAACCTGCCAAATTTCAGCCCAGTCCGACATCGTCGCAACCAATGACAAAATTGCCCCTAGTACGGTTTTGCTTTGTTAATTTTCTGTCCAGCACTTCTTCAACCTGACATAATACATTCGGAAATTAATTATTCGGAGGCCCAAACGAAGGAATTTGGCTAAAATCCAGTGATCCCGTGTCTGTACCCCGAGTCAAATTTCTCGGGCCGTTTCCAATCAACCTGCCAAATTTCGGCTCATTGCGACACCGTCGCGACAAATGGCAAAATTGTCCCTATTGCTGTTTTGCTTTTTTAATTTTCTGTCCAGAACTTCTTCAGCCTGACCTAATTAATAAGGAAATTAATTATTTGGAGGCCCAAACGAAGGAATTGGGCTAAAATCCCGTAATCCCGGGTCAGTGTCCGGAGTCCAATTTCGCGGGCCGTTTCCAATCAGCCTGCCAAATTTCGGCCCATTCCGACACTGTCGCGACAGATGACAAAATTGCACTTGGTGCGATTTTGCTTTGTTAATTTTCTGTTCAGCACTTTTTCAACCTGACATAACTAATAAGGAAATTAATTATTCGGAGGCCCAAACGAAGGAATTTGGCTAAAATCCCGTGATCCTGGGTATGAGCCCCGAGTTCGATTTCGCGAGCCGTTTCCAATTAACCTGCCAAATTTTGACCCATTCCAACACCGTCGCGACAAATGACAAAATTGCCCATGGTGCGGTTTTGCTTTGTTAATTTTCTATCTAGCACTTCTTCAATATCACATAATTAATACGTGAATTAATTATTCGAAGGCCCAAATGAAGGAATTTGGCTGAAATCCCGTGATCCCGGGTCTCTGCACTGAGTCCATTTTCACGGGCCGTTTCCAATCAACCTGCTAAATTTCGGCCCATTCCCACACCATCGCGACAAATGCTAAAATTGCCCCTGGTGCGGTTTTTCTTTGTTAATTTTTTGTCCAGCACTTCTTCAACTTGACATAATTAATGCGAAAATTAATTATTCGGAGGTCCAAACCAAGGAATTTGGCTAATATCCCGTGATCTTGGGTCTGCGCCTCTAGTCCAATTTCTTGGGCCGTTTCCAATCAACCTGCCTAATTTCTGCCCATTCCGACACCGTCGCAAAAAATGACAAAATTACCCCTGGTGCGATTTTTCATTGTTAATTTTCTGTCCATCACTTCTTCAACTTGACACAATTAATACGAAAATTAATTATTCGGAGACCCAAACGATGGAATTTGGCTAAAATCCCGTGATCTTGAGTCTGTGCCCTGAGTCCAATTTCGTGAGTCGTTTCCAATCAACCTTGCAAATTACGGCCAATTCCGACACCATCGCGATAA
>NW_019259590.1:20555-27985 GCF_002742605.1 Olea europaea var. sylvestris
TTCTTCAAACTGACATAATTAATAAAGAAATTAATTATTCGGAGGCCTAAACGAAGGAATTTCGTTAAAATCCCGTGATCCCAAGTCTGTGAGTTGAGTCCAGTTTCGAGGGCCGTTTCCAAAGAACCTGCAAAATTTCGGCCTATTCCGACATCGTCGTGACAAATGACAAAATTGCTCCTAGTGCGGTTTTGCTTTGTTAATTTTCTATCTAGCACTTCTTCAACCTGACATAATTAATAAGAAAATTAATTATTCGGAGGCCCAAACGAAGGAATTTGGCTAAAATCCCGTGATCTCGGGTCTATGCCCCGATTCCAATTTCGTGGGCCGTTTCCAATCAACCAGGCAAATTTCGGCCCATTTCGACACTGTCGCGAAAAATGACAAAATTGGCTCTTGTTTGGTTTTGCTTTGTTAATTTTCTGTCCAGCATTTCTTCAACCTGACAAAATTACTGAAGAAATTAATTATTCGGAGGCCCAAACGATGGAATTTAGCTAAAATCCTGCGATCCCGGGTTTGTGCCCCGAGTCCAATTTCGCGGGCCGTTTCCAATCAACCCACCAAATTTCGGTTCATTCCGACACAGTCGCCACAAGTGACAAAATTGCCCCTGGTGCATTTTTGCTTTGTTAATTTTCTGTCCAGCACTTCTTCAACCTAACATAATTAATATGAAAATGAATTATTCGGAGGCCCAAACGAAGGAATTTGGCTAAAATCCCGTGATCCCGGGTTTGTTCACCGAGTCCAATTTCACGGGCCGTTTCCAATCAACCTGCTAAATTTCGGCCCATTCCGACACCGTCGCAACAAATGACAAAATTGCCCATGGTGATGTTTTTCTTAATTAATTTTCTGTCCAGCACTTCTCAACCTAACATAATTAATACGAAAATTAATTATTCGGAGGCCCAAATGATGGAATTTGGCTAAAATCCCGTGATCCCGGGTCTGTACCTCGAATCCAATTTCTCGGACCGTTTCCAATCAACCTGCCAAATTTCGGCCCATTTCGACACAGTCGCGGAAAATGACAAAATTGCCCCTAGTGCGGTTTTTCTTTGTTAATTGTCTGTCCAACTGTTCTTCAACCTGGCATAATTAATACGAAAATTAATTATTCAGAGGCCCAAACGAAGGGATTTGGCTAAAATCCCGTGATCCCGGGTCTGTACCCCGAGTCCAATTTCGCGGTTCGTTTCCAATCAAGCTCCCAAATTATGGCCTATTCCGACACCGTCGTGATAAATAACAAAATTGCCTCTGGTGTGGTTTTGCTTTGTTAATTTTCTGTCCAGCACTTCTTCAACCTGACATAATTAATCGGGAAATTAATTATTCGGAGGGCCAAACGAAAGAATTTGGCTAACATCAATTGATCCTGGGTCTGTACCCCGAGTCCAATTTCGTGGGCCGTTTCCAATCAACCTGCTAAATTTTGCCCCATTTTGACACCTTCGCAACAAATGACAAAGTTGCCCCTGGCGCGGTTTCACTTTGTTAATTTTCTGTCCAACACTTCTTCAACCTGACATAATAAATAAGGAAATTAATTATTCGGAGGCCCAAATGAAGGAATTTGGCTAAAATCCCGTGATCTCGGGTCTGTGCCCTGAGTCATATTTTGCTGGCCATTTCCAATCAACCTACCAAATTTCGGCCCATTCCGACACAGTCGTAACAAATGACAAAATAACCCCTGGTGCGATTTTTTCTTTGTTAATTTTCTGTCCAGCACTTCTTCAACCTGAGACAATTAATACGAAAATTAATTATTCGGAGGTCCACATGAAGGAATGTAACTAAAATCCCGTGATCCCGAATTTGTGTGTCGAGTCCAATTTCGCAGGCCATTTCCAATCAACCTGCCAAATTTCGGTCCATTCTGACATGGTTGTAAAAAATGACAAAATTGCACATGGTGCGATTTTGCTTTGTTAATTTTTTGTCCAGCACTTCTTCAACCTGACATAATTAATACGAAAATTAATTATTCGGAGGCCCAAACGAAGGAATTTGGCTAAAATCCCATGATCCTAGATCTGTGCCTCGAGTCCAATTTCGCGGGCCGTTTCCAATCAACCTACCAAATTTCTGCCCATTCCTACACCGTCGCGACAAATGACAAAATTGGCCCTGGTGCGATTTTTCTTTGTTAATTTTCTGTCCAGCACTTCTTCAACCTGACATAATTAATACAAAAATTAATTATTCGGTGGCCTGAACGAAGGTATTTGGCTAAAATCCCGTGATCCCGGGTCTGTGCCCGGAGTCCAATTTCGCGGGCCGTTTCCCATCAACCTACCAAATTTCGGCTCATTCCGACACCATCGCCACAAATGACAAAATTGCGCCTGGTGCGGTTTTGCTTTGTTAATTTTCTGTCCAGCACTTCTTAAACCTAACATAGTTAATACAGAAGTTAATTATTCGGAGGCCCAAACGAAGGAATTTGGCTAAAATCACATGATCCCGGGTTTGTTCACCGAGTCCAATTTCCCGGGCCGTTTCCAATCAACCTACCAAATTTCGGCCCATTTCGAGACCGTCGCGACAAATGACAAAATTGCCCCTGGTGCGATTTCGCTTTGTTAATTTTCTGTCCAGCGCTTTTTCAACCTGACATAATTAATAAGGAAATTAATTATTCAGAGGCCCAAACGAAGGAATTTGGCTAAAATCTCGTGATCCCGGGTCTGTGCCTAGAGTCCAATTTCGTGGCCCTTTTCCAATCAACCTGCCAAATTTCGGCCCATTTTGACACCGTCGTAACAAACGACTAAATTGCCCTTGGTGCAATTTTGCTTTGTTAATTTCCTGTCCAACACTTCTTCAACTTGACAAAATTAACGAGGAAATTAATTATTCGGAGGTCCAGACGAAGGAATTTGGCTAAAATCTGTTGATCCCGAGTCTATACCCGGAGTCCAATTTCGCGGGCCGTTTCAAATCAACCTGCCAAATTTTGGCCCATTCCGACACCGTCGCGACAAATGTCATAATTGCCCGTGGTGCGGTTTTCCTTTGTTAATTTTCTGTCCAGAACTTCAACCTAACATTATTAATTCGAAAATTAATTATTCGGAGGCCCAAACGAAGGAATTTGGCTAAAATTCCGTGATCCTGGGTCTGAGCCCCGAGTTCATTTTCCTGGGCCGTTTCCAATCAACCTGCCAAATTTCGGCCTATTTCGACACCGTCGCGAAAAATGACAAAATTGACCCTGCTGCGTTTCTTCTTTGTTAATTTTCTGTCCAGCACTTCTTCAACCTGACATAATTAATTCGGAAATTAATTATTCGGAGGCCCAAACGAAGGAATTTGGCTAAAATTCCGTGATCCTGGGTCTGAGCCCCGAGTTCATTTTCCTGGGCCGTTTCCAATCAACCTGCCAAATTTCGGCCTATTTCGACACCGTCGCGAAAAATGACAAAATTGACCCTGCTGCGTTTCTTCTTTGTTAATTTTCTGTCCAGCACTTCTTCAACCTGACATAATTAATTCGGAAATTAATTATTCGGAGGCCCAAACGAAGGAATTTGGCTAAAATCCCATGATCCGGGGTCTGTATCTCGGGTCCAATTTTGTGGGCCGTTTCCAATCAACCTACCAAATTTCACCCAATTTCGACACCGTTGCGAAAAATGACAAATTTGCACCCGGTGCAATTTTTCTTTGTTAATTTTCTGTCCAGCACATCTTCAACCTGCGATAATTAATACGGAAATTAATTATTCGGAGGCCCAAACTAAGGAATTTGGCTAAAATCCCATTATCCCGAGTCTGTGCCCCGAGTCCAATTTCGCGGGCCGTTTCCAATCATCCTGCCACATTTCGGCCCATACCGACACCGTCAAGAAAAATGACAAAATTACCACTGTTGCGATTTTTCTTTGTTAATTTTCTGTCCAAAACTTCTGTAACCTGACATAATTAATACGGAAATTAATTATTCGGAGGCCGAAACGAAGGAATTTGGCTAAAATCCACTGATCCCGGATCTGTGCCCCGAGACTAATTTCGTGGGCCGTTTCCATTCAACCTACCAAATTTCGGCCCATTCCTACACCGTCGTGACAAATGACAAAATTGGCCCTGGTGGGTTTTTCTTTGTTAATTTCTTGTCCAGCACTTCTTCAACTTGACATAATTAATACGAAAATTAATTATTCGATGGCCCGAACGATGGAATTCGGCTAAAATCCCATGATGCCAGGTCTGTGCCCCGAGACCAATTTCGTGGGC
Organism: Olea europaea var. sylvestris; assembly: GCF_002742605.1. NCBI lineage: Eukaryota > Viridiplantae > Streptophyta > Magnoliopsida > Lamiales > Oleaceae > Olea > Olea europaea. The sequence continues at coordinate 24,807 of NW_019259590.1, forward strand.
CGTTTCCAATCAACCTGCCAAATTTTGGCCCATTCCGACACCGTCGCGACAAATGACAAAATTAGCCCAGGTGCGATTTTTCTTTGTTAATTTTTTGTCCAGCACTTCTTCAACCTATCATAATTAATACGGAAATTAATTATTTGGAGGCCTAAATAAAGGAATTTGGCTAAAATCCCATGATCTCGGGTCTGTACCTGGGGTCCAATTTCGTGGGCCATTTCCAATCAACCTACCAAATTTTGCCCAATTTCGACGTCGTTACGAAAAAGGACAAATTTGCACCTGGTGCAATTTTTCTTTGTTAATTTTCTGTCCAGCGCTTTTTCAACCAGACATAATTAATACGAAAATTAATTATTCGGAGGCCAAAACGAAGTAATTTGGCCAAAATCCGGTGATCCCGGGTCTGTGCCCCGAGTCCAACTTCGTGGGCCGTTTCCAATAAACCTGCCAAATTTTGGCCCATTTCGACACCGTCGCGAAAATTGATAAAATTGGCCCTGGTGCATTTTTTTTTTTAGTTTTTTGTACAGCACTTCTTCTACCCGACGTAATTAATACGGAAATTAATTATTCGGAGGCCCAAACGAAGGAATTTGGCTAAAATCCCGTGATCCCGGGTATGTGCCCCGAGTCCAATTTCGCGGGCCGTTTCCAATCAACCTGCCAAATTTCGGCTCATTCCGACACCGTTGCGACAAATGACAAAATTGCCCCTGGTGCGGCTTTGCTTTGTTAATTTTCTGTCTAGCACTTCTTCAACCTTACATAATTAATATGGAAATTAATTATTCGGAGGCCCAAATGAAGGAATTTGGCTAAAATCCCGTGATCCAGGGTTTGTGCATCGAGTCCAAATTCACGGGCAGTTTCCAATCAACCTGCTAAATTTCGGCCAATTTCGACACCGTCGCGACAAATGACAAAATAGCCCCTGGTGCGGTTTTTCTTTGTTAATTTTCTGTCTGGCACTTCTTCAACCTGACATAATTAATACGGAAATTGATTGTTCAGAGATCCAAACGAAGGAATTTGTCTAAAATCCCATGATCCCGGGTCTGTGCCCCGAATCCAATTTCTCAGGCCGTTTCCAATCAACTTGCCAAATTTCGGCCCATTTCGACACCGTCACGAAAAATGACGAAATTGCCCCTAGTGCGGTTTGCTTTGTTAATTTTCTGTCCAGCACTTCTTCAACCTGACATAATTAGTAAGGAAATTAATTATTCGGAGGCCCAAACGAAGGAATATGGCTAAAATCCTGTGATCTCGGGTCTGTGCCTTGAGTCCAATTTCGCAGGCCGTTTCCAATCAACCTGCTAAATTTCGGGCCATTACGACACCGTTGCGACAAACGACAAAGTTGCCCCTGGTGCGGTTTTGCTTTGTTAATCTTCTGTCCAGCACTTCTTCAACCTGATATAATTAATAAGGAAATTAATTATTCGGAGGCCCAAACGAAGGAATTTGGATAAAATCTTGTGATCCCGAGTCTGTGCCTTGAGTCGAATTTTGCAGGCCGTTTCCAATCAACCTGCCCAATTTCAGCCCATTTCGACACCGTCCCGAAAAATGACAAAATTGCCCCTGGTTCGGTTTTTCTTTGTTAATTTTCTGTCCAAAACTTCTTCAACCCGACATAATTGATAAGGAAATTAATTATTCGGAGGCCTAAACAAAGGAATTTAGCTAAAATCTTGTGATTTCGGGTCTATGCCAGAGTCATATTTCGCGGGCCATTTCCAATCAACCTACAAAATTTCGGCCCATTCCGACACCGTCGCGACAAATAACAAAATAGCCCCTGGTGCGATTTTTCTTTGTTAATTTTTTGTCTGGCACTTCTTCAATCTGACATAACTAATACGAAAATTAATTATTCGGAGGCCCAAACGAAGGAATTTGTCTAAAATCCCGTGATCCCTGGTCTGTGCCCAGAATACAATTTATCGGGCCGTTTCCAATCAACCTGCCAAGTTTCGACCCATTCCAACACCGTCGCGGAAAATGACAAAATTGCCCCTTGTGCGGTTTTTCTTTGTTAATTTTCTGTCCAGCAGTTCTTCAACCTGACATAATTAATACGAAAATTAATTATTCGGAGACCCAAACGAAGGAATTTGTCTAAAATCCCGTGATCGCGGGTCTGTGCCCTGAATCCAATTTCTCGGGCCGTTTCCAATCAACTTGTCAAATTTTAGGCCATTACAACACCGTTGCGACAAAAGACAAAATTGCCCCTGGTGCGGTTTTGCTTTGTTAATTTTCTATCCAGCACTTCTTCAACTTAGCATAATTAATAAGGAAATTAATTATTCGGGGGCCCAAACGAAGGAATTTGGCTAAAATCCCGCGATCCCGAGTCTATGCCCCGAATCCAATTTCGCGGGCCGTTTCAAATCAACCCGCCAAATTTCGGCCCATTCCGACACTGTCGAGACAAATGACGAAATTGCCTCGGGTACAGTGTTGCTTTGTTAATTTTCTGTCCAACACTTCTTCAACCTAACACAATTAATTCTGAAATTAATTACACGGAGGCCCGAACGAAGAAATTTGGCTAAAATCCCGAGATCCCGGGTCTGTGCCCCGAGTCCAATTTCGCGGGCTGTTTCCAATCAACACGCCAAATTTCAGTCCATTCCGACACCATCGCGACAAATGACAAAATTGCCCCTGGTGCGGTATTGCTTTGTTAATTTTCTGTCCAACACTTCCTCAACCTTACATAATTAATACGGAAATTAATTATTCGGAGGCCCAAACAAAGGAATTTGGCTAAATTCCCGTGATCCAGGGTATGTGCATCGAGTCCAAATTCACGGGCGGTTTCCAATCAACTTGCTAAATTTCGGCCCATTCCGACACCTTCGTGACAAATGACAAAATAGCCCCTGGCGCAATTTTTCTTTGTTAATTTTCTATCTGGCACTTCTTCAACCTGATGTAATTAGTATGAAAATTAATTATTTGGAGGCCCAAACGAAGGAATTTGTCTAAAATCCTGTGATCTCGGGTCTATGTCCCTAATACAATTTCTCGGGCCATTTCCAATCAACCTGCCAAGTTTCGGCCCATTCCAACACCGTCGCGAAAAATGACAAAATAGCCCCTGGTGTGGTTTTTCTTTGTTAATTTTCTGTCCAGCACTCTGTCAACCTGACATAATTAATACG
>NW_019259591.1:0-1059 GCF_002742605.1 Olea europaea var. sylvestris
TAACAAAATATTTTTAACTTGAGACGATCTTTGCGAATCAAGGAGTGCCCAGATTTGCTGCCAAGGCCGGTTCATCTGAATCATCGGAGTCTGGTGGTAGTCCTAGTGTTTTCCACCAAGGCATATTTTCTTTTCTTTCCTTTTCTTTTTCTTCTTGAATTTGTTGCTTAAGTTTTTCAAGATAGTCGGGATCCAAAGTGTCAAAGGACCATGAGTCTTGAGAATCTTGAAATTGGGACATTGTGGGTTCAGGCTGGCTTAAGCTTGTTCTCTCTTGTTCTATCTTTTCTTTTCCTCTTTTTCTTGTGAGATGTGGGTTTTCACGTCCTGTGTGAAGGGTAGTATAAAGGACATTTTCATTAAACATTTCCCAAAGTTTTTCTCTGAGTTGGTGTCCTTCTAGAGTATCTTCTAAATACTTAGTTGTCTGTCCTAAACTTTGTGTTGGTCGTCCTAAATATAATTGAGTCCAACAATTGTCAAAATGGTTGTCTTCTGGAGGAGTGATTGGATACCAATTGTGCATCTGGCGTAAGATTTCCATATATGCCTGGATGTCCTGTTGGATTCTTTGTGCATATTCCATTGGAAAAGTCTCCCATGGAGCATCATCTTCAATCTTAGTCTAAATTTATGGAGGAATTGTTTGACTTATTTCTGCCATTTTTCTCTAGAATGTTCTAAATTCTTAAAGATATCTTTCCAATTCTTTGTGGAGGTTGAACGGTTGAACCGCATATTCTCGAACATGAGAGAGACGTTCATAATGTCCTAATTTAGTGAAATAACCTTGTCTTTGAAATACAAGTATAACATGGATATTGACAGACGAAATTCTAAGATCTTTGAATTTTAGAAAAAAAATTCGAAATTTTTCTCTCCAATGTGAGAGAGGATAAAATCATTCAAAAAATCTTACAACTTCATCGTTTGGATGAGAAATGAATCCTAGATAATATTTCCAGAGTTGTTAAGTTTTTTTCTAAGAGTTATGAAACCATGGTATCAGTATTGAAACAAATTGCAATTGATGTATTTCAAGAAGATACCATAGAAAAC
>NW_019259592.1:0-1059 GCF_002742605.1 Olea europaea var. sylvestris
AAGGCTGCCATTACTTCATGTAGCACAAATGTTTTCATTTAAAATTCAGTTTGTAGATTAAAAAATAGATGGAAAAAGAGAAGCGTTGGCAATCAACCTAAGGTTGACTGCAATGGAATCTTCCATTTCTTTCGCTGAATCAAGAAGCCTCTCTGCCTGACCATGACAAGATTCACACCTGCAGTTTCAAGACATTAGTGAGAGGATAGTTAACTGAGATAAAGAATGCTTAGAACAAAATTTTTAGTAGGTCCATGCTGTTCTTAACTAACAATGACCACAAATGAAAAAGAAAAAAACTTCATAAAGCCTAGCTTTTACTAAAAAAATTGAAAGACTGTGAAACAGCTTCAATAAATCAATTTTTTTTAAAACTATGTTCAGAAACTACTACAAGCTTAGCTGAAGATATCTGAGGTCAATTAACAAAATGAGGATCATAAATAAAGACGGCTTATTTATTGGATTAAAAGAAAACATTATCTCATACTGTCACTTTTTTTTTTATTAAGTAACAACAGTAGCAAAATTACACTCAAAACACACACCTATTTCACGAAATTTTTAATTCTCTAATAGTTATTTATATAATATCACAGCTAGGAAAATATTTATGGGTTAAGGGTTGCAGATGTCTGAACTACAGCAAGTGATGCTTCCCGCATGATTTCTGTTAAAAATAGAAATAAATGATATCACACAATGCAAAGGTAGCCAGCAGCCACCCTATATACTCTGCATAGAATTGAAGGATGCCATGAACTACCTTTGGAGATATTTTTATAAAAGCATTTCAATTTCTTCTTCCTCCTCTGCAGAAGAAACACTCAAATCAGGAATGATTGACAAATTGACAATATGTTCAATTCCACAACTTGATTTACTATGATGATGAATCAACCTTATGACTTACCCTCAGCCATATGCTTTTCCAAGGAACAAAGCATTCCTTCTCATCATTTTTCTGAAGGGTACAATTTCTTCACATAATACAAATACGTCGTATTTCATGTGTGTCCTCAAGAATATCAAGCAGCATTTGTTTGGTAGCCCCCGCTC
>NW_019259593.1:0-1059 GCF_002742605.1 Olea europaea var. sylvestris
AAAAAAAAAAATTTGTCCCTTCTCTAACCATTCAAATTTAAGATGAAATGATTCAACGTTTTTAGAGTCAGCAAAAATCTTAGTTCGGTTCCAATCTTGTGACCACTGATACATACAAAAATGGTTTACATGTTTGTTGGAAAAAAAATGTAACCTACATGTTAAGAGAGCATATTGGAAATATTATAGTTCAAATATATATACTTAGTCTTGTCAAGAGATAAATTTCTACATCGTTTAAATATTGAAATATAGATCAACATATAAGGAATTGGGCTACTTTTCTTAATAAAGTGGATATTTTAAGATGGAACCTAAGTTTTAGTATTGTATTAGAGCCCATAAACTCCAAAGAACAGTTCAATCTGATTAAGATTAAAAATAAAAAATAAGCACACAAATTTCAAAGTTGGTTTGCTCAAAACAAGCTATCATCTTTGGGGGCATATTAAAGGATAAAATCTCATATCGAATAAATATGAAAACATAGACCAATATATAAAGGTTTGAACTATTCGTCTTAGCAAAGTTGATCTTTTAAGATGAAATATCATGTCTTAATAAATCTCAACAATTTAATTTTAAATGCTACACATATCAAAGTCTCGATACTTTAAGAGAGAACCCACCATCCAGCTCACTAAAAAAATGTATTTTTGTCTGTATATATCCTTTGGTCTTGGAGATTTATCTACATAATAGATTTTCTATGACAATAGCACCTTATGAACATATGATTTGTAAAAACACCACAGATTCTTGAGGAGAAGAAAACAACACTTGATTGATTTTCCTGTCTGGTTGTGTTAACCGAAAATTTCTTGATTCACTTGATATTATGGCTACAATGGGAGAAGAAAATGACACTTGATTGATTTTCCTGTCTGGCTGTTAATCGAAAATTTCTTGATTCACTTGATATTATGAATGCTAGGGTTGAAAAACTTTTGAGGTTCATGCACAGAAAATCACTAGAAAGGTGCATGCATTTAGGGGAGATTTTCATTGTGAAGTTGCAATCATATTACAAAGTTGAAAAATGCCGAACTGGCTGCTGGC
>NW_019259594.1:0-1059 GCF_002742605.1 Olea europaea var. sylvestris
CGCCTTTACTTATGAAAGGCCACCTTTGCTTGATTTTTGACACCTGGCTAATGGAAAATCGTTGGGTTAAGATCGTGCATCTCTCTCTTATAAATTGAAGAATGTGTGACTTTAGAGTTCATGTGGTTGTTTTAACCCCATCTGCGTCTCTCTCTCTCTCTCTTGTTCTCGTCATCTTCTGGATGAACTTTCTGTAATTTCTTAGTGAAATCGTTAACAGTGTGAGAGTGAAAATGTATATCTCTTTGTGAGTTTGTAGTGCGGTATTTGGAGAGTCCTTTGGTGTGCGAAAGACATTCTTTCTTCAATTTTTGGAAAATTCACATTTGGTCATTCGAATACACTTATATATAAATTTCATCCTTCAACTATTCAGATATAGAAAATTGGTCATCCAGCTAAGCTTTAACATCAATTTCAAATATTAGGAAATACAAATCTGGTCATCCAACTATCATTTTACTTCATTTTCATCATTCAACTATTTGGGTATTTGAATTTGAGCATATAACTATACTTTTACATCAATTTCATCCTTCAAACATTAGGAAATTCGAATTTCCTCATGGGACCATCATTTATTACCAATTTCATCCTTTAACTACTAGAAATTCTAATTTGATAATCCAACATTCGTTTAACATGAATTTCATCCTTCAACTATTAGGAAATTGGAATACAAATAATTTGGTTGATTTACATTCAAATAAGATCAAATTATATAATATAATTAAAATTAATAACATAATTTTTTTTTCCAGTTTCTTGTGAAGGCAATTTTCTGGGTATAATTTTCTTGAGTTCTAATTTCATCAGCATTGCCTTCCGTCCAATTCTATTTATTTGTTTATTTATTTTAAAGCAATATTAGGAATTATTTATTAATATGATAATAATGATGATGTCTTTTTATCATAAATTATTTGCTGGATGACCAGTCAATTGAATGGTTCAAAATAATCTTCGAGATGACTCTTGGGGTTTTGTTATTGGATATATTTTTCTTTAATGGATGCATCAAGGCGTGGAAAATACAAGCTGAAGTTGCACTACTGAAAT
>NW_019259595.1:0-1059 GCF_002742605.1 Olea europaea var. sylvestris
TATATACATTTTTTTTGGCAAAAAAAAAAAAAACCACAGTAGATGCCACTGTCCATGAACGGTGTCACGCACCGTGCATGAACAATGCTTGGCACTATACAATAGTTTGTTTTTCATAGTATGCAAAACATCACTCGAAAAGAGGGGTTAAACAAGTAAATAGGTATAGCGTAAAACATGAGCATTAACAAAACAACAATTTAACTCTAAATGGTCTTAAATTTTAAATCCATCCAAAAATATCAGTATTTAAAATTAATTTAATAATTAAAACACACAAATATCTAATATCAAACTTTTAAGAAAATAAAATTTGTCACATTTTTTTTTAATTTTTTTTTTTCAAAAAATATGTATACAGAAAGGTAGAACTGTGCTCTGATACCATATTATAATGCCCCAAATTTTATGGACTTAAATTTTGAGGTGTTACCGATATCATTTTGTAATCATACATCAAGTGAACATATAAAATGGAAACTTGAAAATCTTAATTTATTTGAATACTTAAATACTAAATCGAATAAACATAATGTTACGTAACATAGAACATTTAATGAAAATAAATAGAAACAAAAAATATCCTAACAGAATTATTTTAAATGTTTTCTTAAAAAATTTTACTTGACGGTCCACGCACCACTAAGCCACCATCCACGTTGACCGATCTAAACTGAAATATTAAAATTGAAGGAATGTGTAATTTATACTTAGTAGGACACGTGTGCCCAAAACAATATAATAACTTTTTAAACATAAATTTATAACATTCTATACCACCATTTCATCAAGAGCAATCGGAGATCAATCAAATGCTCTAACACATATCTATGCAAGCAATTGAGAAACTTGAAGGAAATCTCATATGTCATTTCATTGGGACTTGCAGGTTAATTAGCATTCCATGAAATAAATTATGTAGAAAAAAATTATAATATTGAAATGATAGGTCAACTTGCCCATAGTATCCTACCTTATTAAATAAAGGTTGAAAGATAAAATCCGAGAGTCACGTTCCAATTGTTTTCTTTTTATTTCGTGCTTACGAATTGATGTCGT
>NW_019259596.1:0-1059 GCF_002742605.1 Olea europaea var. sylvestris
AATCTGTGCTGATTTTAATGTTATTTATGGTGTTATTTTGTATTATAAATTTCTGAATTAATTTTGTCATTCTTGGGTCTCTGCCGTCAGAAGTATATCCTAGATGTTTTTGTATTTGATCAGAAGCCTTCATGATGCATAATTGAAGGCATCTATGCATTGTATGTAGATGAGGGACGCAGATATTTTGATTTTAACCCTAGGTCAAGAGTTTATACATCAGAAATTGTATACCAGTTTTGGTGTTGGCGATTACTGTCTAGATGCCTGCCGAGGACTTTGACATACTGAAGCTGCTGCTGTCAAGAAGATGGTGTTCTTGCTCCTTAGAGCTGGTGTTGCTGCTGAACTTGATAATTCAAAATGTCATGCACTTCTCGTATTGCTGCTGAACCTGAAATGTGTCATTCTTCCCGTTGTATTGCTGCTGAACCTGTTGATTGCCAGTAAATATTTCATTCTTAGGAAATCTCAAAGCTCCTTTGTTGTGCTGTAAGAAGGTGCATGCTGCATCATATTTGGCGAGCCTCGTGTTTTATGTACAGGTTTTCTTTATCAAAATTCCTGTCATGATGCTGTTTTTCTACATATTGCAAATGTTAATCCTTCAAGCTAGGCTAAATTATAGGATAAATTTTGTGTTTGATTAATTGTGTTCGTGTTTTTTGTTCAACTGTAGTTTGGTGGTGCATATGTTTTACGGATTGGCATCATATAAGCTAGGCTAAAATTATAGGATAAATTTTGTGCTTTGATTAATGGTGTTCATGTTTTTTTGTTCAAACTGTAGTTTGGTTGTTCAGATGTTTTACAGATTGCCAATTCTTGAAATGATGCTGCTGCACTAATTGTGGGTAGAAGTTCCAGTTGACCCTGATTTTTTTGGTTACGGATAATCTACAGATGTATCTGTTCTGTTGATTTGATTCTATATTTTGTTGCATAATAACTGTTCTACCTGACGTTTTCGTAGGTTGAATTTAATATGGACAATCAAGTAAATCTTATTGAACTTGTCCAATGCGCTGGTTGGAAACCTCTGTAAGTTGGCATTTAGTT
>NW_019259597.1:0-1058 GCF_002742605.1 Olea europaea var. sylvestris
ATTTTTTTCGTGCCTTGGAGTTCATTAAATATTCAGATTTCCCTAGATTTTTCTCAACAAATATTGATGTTGAAATTTGTTATTATTAACGGGGAAAAGGAACAGCAAATTTTGGTAAGTGGAGGAATATAAAAAAGTATAGTTGGAATATAAATATAAAATCAATATTCTACCATAGTTATATTGCAAATTCAGCACGTGGAGTGCACGACTTAATTTGAGTATGTCAAAGGCATTTAAACGATCTACAAGTTTTATATGTTTGCAAAATCAGTATCACTATCAAATTACCAAGGAAGCTGGTCATTGAATACAGTTTTTGCAGTTTGAAACAACAAAAGATAACCTCTTACGAAGTATTTACTTTTAAAACAGAATTACCGTACTAACGAGAATCCATGTTTCCTTTCAGATACTTAAAATCAAAGGCACAACTTTCTGCTCCTTGTGACAATGCTATTAGAATCACACATTACGGAGGTGCAACAGCTAAGCCTTCAAAATCACACTAGATATTATATATTCAAGTACTCCACTATTGAATAACGAATGAAATTAATTTACTGAACAAAATAATAACAATTACCAACAATTAGAAAATGAGTACCAGAATATATAATTTCTGTAAGATTTAAAAAATTATATTCCATCATTAGACAAGTATCTTTTTCATAAAATTTGAAAAATGTTTTTATTACAAATTACTAAAAGAAAATTGCATGTTGTATACGAGTTCACGCCATGAACTGCACGATCTAATCATTATCATCAATCTAGACACACAACTATGAACTTTATTCTTCTTTTGCGAATGAACATTTGTTACTTTAATAGAAGGAAAATTACAGGAGACGTCCCAAACCTTTCAATTTGTTGTAGGCTACACTTAAATCTTTTATTTTTGTAGTTGAAATCCCAAACCTTTCACTCGATTGCTGCCGGAGCCATTAAACAGAATCCGTTCATTAATCCGTTAGTCAACCATGAAATTAATAGTTTGAATAAAATTGACAAAATAAGTGAGGAGTAAACTTATAAGTTTACATTTTATTAAAATC
>NW_019259598.1:0-1058 GCF_002742605.1 Olea europaea var. sylvestris
TCAAAAATGAGGCTCAAACATGTGCATCATATCAAGATATTGAACATGGTGGTAAGGTAAGATATCGCACAAAGATAACAACCTAATTTGGTGCTGTCTCACTAGATTATAAACTCTATGAATCAATCTAAGTAAAGTTAGTTAATTATCATGCCATCTAACAATTTAATATAGTGAATGATTGAATCCTGTATTTATTTTGACTTGCGTTATCGTCTGAATATGTTACACATATGAAGTACCTCACGGAGTTCAAGCAAGAACTTCCTTGCAGCTGACTAGCTGGGTTGACTTGCAAGTAAGAATGCAACCTTCCAGCAGGATCCTGTGAATCTGTTCTTACCATTTTGTGCACTGGTACTTTCTGCGATTTTTGTCCTACAAAGTAACACATCAGGCTTGGAGAATTAAAAGGAGAAGTCCAAAAATAACAAACATTTAAAGAGCTTCTTTGGGTTTCATTAGAATCTTCTTGTAATTTGAAGACAAAGTCAAACATTAATTTTAGCTACACATTCACATCTACTATCCACTTACTATTCACACATTTCGTGGGACTCGTACTCGTGTTCGTTATAATGGAATTATAATGAAACCCAAACAAGCACAAAATAAGTCCAACTCTACTTTAATCCCATATATGTATACAGTACCAGAAGATGAGGGATTATTAGGTGAATCTTTGCCCCTAGCCATAAAACCAGATAAGGATGGGTCCACTGTCTTCCTCGCACAGACAGAAAAAATAAATAAATAAAGGAGAAGAAGACAAACAACACAAGAGTAATTAAATCCAAATAAATAAACAAGACAACAGTAAATAAGCCATATGAGAAGTAGCAGTTTTAGGTGATTAATAGCTTAAAGTATGTAACTTCCAATGACTACCAGAGAGAGTACTCTAAGAAATAATCCCAGATTTGCAAGAGAAATAATGATAAAAACAAAAACAAGTATTCAGGGGCAGATTTGTTTGAAGCAAGTGCATGGCAAAATACCAATACAAAAAAGAAAAAGGAATAGTATGCATCAAGATTTTCTAATTGAATCTCGCGCTA
>NW_019259599.1:0-1058 GCF_002742605.1 Olea europaea var. sylvestris
CCCCTGGTGCGATTTTTCTTTGTTAATCTTCTGTCCAACACTTCTTCAACCCGACATAATTAATAAGGAATATAATTATTCGGAGGCCTAAATGAAGGAATTTGGTTAAAATCCCGTGATCCCGGGTCTGTGCCCAGAGTCCAATTTCTCGGGCCGTTTCCAATCAACTTGCCAGCTTTCGGCCCATTCCGACAATGTCGCGACAAATGACAGAATTTCCCCAGGTGCAGTTTTGCGTTGTTAATTTTCTGTCCAACACTTCTTCAAACTGGATTAATTAATAAGGATATAAATTATTCGGAGGCCTAAACGAAGGAATTTGGCTAAAATTCCGTGATCCCGGGTCTGTTCCCCGAGTCCAATTTCTCGGTCCGTTTCCAATCAACCTGCCAAATTTCGACCCATTCCGACACTGTCGCGACAAATGACAAAACTGCCCCTGGTGCGATTTTGCTTTGTTAATTTTCTGTTCAACACTTCTTCAATCCGACATAATTAATAAGGAAATTAATTATTCGGATGCCTAAACGAAGAAATTGGGCTAAAATCCCCTGATCCCAGGTCTATGCCCCGAGTCCAATTTCTCGGGTCGTTTCCAATCAACTTGCCAAATTTCGACCCATTCCAACACCGTTGTGACAAATGACAAAATTGCCCCTGGTGCGGTTTTGTTTTGTTAATTTTCAATCCAACACTTCTTCAACCAGACATAATTAATAAGGAAATTAATTATTCAGAGGCCTAAACGAAGGAATTTGGCTAAAATCCCGTGAACCCGGGTATGTGCCTTGAGTCCAATTTCTCGGGCTGTTTCCAATCAACCTGCCGAATTTCGGCCCATTCCGACACCATCGCGACAAATGACAAAATTGCCCCTGGTGTGGTTTTGCATTGTTAATTTTCTGTCCCACACTTCTTCAACCTGACATAATTAATAAGGAAATTAATTATTTGGAGGCCTAAACGAAGAAATTTGGCTAAAATCCCGTGATCCCGGGTCTATGCCCCGAGTCCAATTTCTCTGGCCGTTTCCAATCAACCTATCGAATTTCGGCCCA
>NW_019259600.1:0-1058 GCF_002742605.1 Olea europaea var. sylvestris
AATTGCACTCAAGGTTGTGAAAAAGTTGCTTCTGCTAATAGAAAGACAAATAATCATGTCCCTATTGCTAAATAGAAGAAAACAAGAGTGTTGAGGATTGGTGGAACTATTCTTCATTGGACTTCTCAATCTGCTACTGGGAGTAGGGGTAGGCGCGGGTCGGTTCGGTTCGGTTCGGTTCTAAGGAGAACCAAACCGAACCAAACTTTTTGGGTATCTAGTAAATGGAATCATCGGGTCCAAATATAATTATGGAACCGTTCGGGTTCGGTTCAGTTCGTTTCGGTTCGGTTCTGTATTATAATTAAATTTTTTAACATTTATAACAACATTATATTAATACAACTAATGATACATTCAATGGTTTTGGAATGTTAGAGACTAGTAAACTACCTTGTTCAAATGATCGCTACGATAAAAGCTTCGGTCGGCGAAGGTCATAGCTTCGATCAGAGGTCATAGTGTCGACCGACGATTGTATAGGTTTTGGAATATTAGCGAGGCTGCGAGAGTGAGTGCGAGAGTCGAGATAACGTTATACACTTTAGTGTAGGTTTTTAGGGTTATTTAGTGGATTTGATCTTGTTTGGCTAAGAAAAGAAACAATAAAATGGGTAATTGGGCCAAAAATTAAAAAAAATAGAAATGAAACAAATTATTGGACCAAAAATTTGGATTTAGAAATCGTTAATTTTTTAATTTGTTTAGAAAAAATTAAAATTATTTGATTTACTCAATATAAAAAAAAATTAGAAAGATTCGGTTCTTTGGTTCTTGATCTAGAACCGATAACCGAACCGTATCCGTCGGTTCTCAATTCAGATTCCCGTTTAGGTATTTAATTTGACAAGAACCATCAGGTTCGATTCGGGAGATTTGCCCAGCCCTAACTGGAAGAGTGGTAATTTATTACAAGATATCATTACTCGGTGAATTACTCGGTGTTGATTTTGTACATATAGATGTAGTAGTCTCTGAATGTAATTTTTGTAGAAATTGGTTGAAGTTACACATGTCAACATTATAGTTGTATAGAAAGTGAAAATGACAGATAGTTG
>NW_019259601.1:0-1587 GCF_002742605.1 Olea europaea var. sylvestris
CTAAAATCAAAAGGAAATCATTGATTCTCTGGTTAAATCACTAGCATCTCACGGCGATCCAAAATCAAAAGCAAAATCATTGGTATCATCGTCGACGACGAGTGGTACAGCACCGACAATTCTCCCATGAATCAAAGTAGCTGCGTTGGAAGAGAAACCAAAAGCACTGATTGGAGCAAACGCATAATCTAAACTCCACAACTGCAACATCTAAGCCGCGTGCGATGCCTTCGCCACTGCCTGATTCGTGCAGTGACCACCTTCTCAAACCTTCGTAAAAATCCAAAAAAATTAGATTTTTCATAGATCACCGTAGCTTGCCTGGCCACTATGCTGGTATACCTCGCTATCAGACCCAACAACGTCATCATTGCAGCCTACCTCGCCACTATGGTGGTCTCTAATCGTTGCTTCCAACAATTGTGAAGAAAGAGGAGAAGATGAACTTGATTAGGGTTTGGGGAGTGGTTGGATGAAATTTGTGTTATAATATTTAACATTTAATTGAATATTATTAAAATTAAAAACTTGAATCAATATCTGATTTTTGTACAAACAAACTTTGGATCCAATTTTTTAAGTTGGATCTTTAAAAATATGGATGGGTGTAATTAACCATAAAACTTCTTCTACGAAAATTTTCTTCTATTTTCTGGACTCAGATAAGTACAAAAAAATAATTAGAATTATAATCAATCTTACTCATAGGAAAAGATAATCAAACCATAGTATGACATTACTTAAAAAACATGTTTATTATGTTGAAAGAAAATATTGCATGAGAAACGTTATCAAGGGAAAAAAAATTTACAGTTTTAAAAATATCAAAGTAATTTAGGTTATGATTCTCAATTTTTTATATGAAAATAGATAATAACTTATTTATATAACATAATAATGTGACCTTAATACGTAGTTATTAAAGAGCAAATGAGATTCATCTCTCTCATCATATTCATTTCGTGAAAAATAGCAAGGCAATTATTGTCTCCACCATTTTTAGATTTTCGTAAATAAGTAAAAGAATAAATTGCAGCTCTATAATTTCCTCCACATGTTCTCTAGTCACAACCACCATTTTAAATATCACATTAGGATATCGTTCGCTTTCGTTAAAAAATCAGCAGTTTCATATCATAGTAGAGAGCCATTTGAAATTCATAAAGGTATGTTTGCATCATTTATTAACTTATGACTACATGTTCATCAAAAGATATAAATGCAGTCTGTGTGAACCGGCCATGCTAGATAGAATCAGATCTTTGCTCAAGCAAGGTCGTTAGGAAGTCCATGTAGTCCCCTGAGGTGTCTCCAATTATAGCATCGTCAAGGCTCGATTTGTTCGCGTTAAAATATTCTCCTTTGACTTTCATCATATCGACTTCAGCTTGAGTTACAATGGCTCTAGTCGATGAATCCTCATCAGTCCGAAGCCCAGCAAGTGAAGCTCTTACACAGGGGCAGACCCACATGGGTCAGGTGGGGTCAAATGACCCCACAAAATTTTGCCCTTTTTTTATCCGTTTACAATCTACTTTGATGCACTCGTTACGAGATGTCAAATGAAATTAAAATATTGTATTCTTA
>NW_019259601.1:1835-13487 GCF_002742605.1 Olea europaea var. sylvestris
TTATTTCATTAGCATTTATTATTTTTGCACAATAAATTTTTCAATATAATTTATATCATTTCATTCGAAAGTCTTACATAAAATATGATGTAAAAAAATTTAGGGTAGCTACGGATTAAATGTAATTTGAATTACTTTCGAATTACATTTGCTTTAAATTTTAATTTCATTTACTTCCTGGATTAAACTTCAATTTTATTTCAATTCATTTACTTTTTATATTCAATTTAATTTTTACTCACTGTTAGTTCAATATTTGTCAACGAAATAGTAAACAAAACTATACAAGTAGCGAAATTTATTTAATACAATAATGTAATTATACGACGTTTTCAAAATATCAAAATACGTATTAACTTATTTTCATTAATATTATGTTGTTTTTTAAAAAGTTATATTTAAAATTTTAACCCCACAACATTAAAAGTCTAGGTCTGCCCTTGTTCTTACAATTTGGGATGTCCAATGCAATCAATGTCGGTTGACTAAAAATAACTATAAAAAATTTAAATACGAGGGAGAACCACAAACACCCTTGACTAAATGTTTCAATCATTTAGATTTGCCGTATCCATGTTAAACAAGGATCGGGATGATGGTCTCGAATTGGTGAAAGAATGTGGCCTTAGGCCAAAGATTGTTTCAAGATGAGATTGGAAATGCAAAAAATTTGTTAATATTTTGCAAGAAAGCAAAAGGGCACTGCCTTATGTCGATTTACAAACCAAATGTAATAAGAACATCAACAAAAGTTAAAAATTTGTAATTACCTCCACGAAGTGTCTTTCTAGGGAGTCTATGCACCAAACCACTACTTTAAAAATTGATTCGAAAATGCCTTTACCACAGGCCCTAATGTCCTGTAAAGAGAATTTTTCGCGTAGCCAAGATCAAAACAAAACCCAGAGAAAGAGAGAATTATCAAATATTGGTAATAAAAAGCTGAACCTCGTCTAAGAATTTCCCATAATTACCCTTGTAACACTGGAAAGTTGCTCTGAGCTGAAAGATGTTCCTTGTACTGAGTATCCACACAAGATCATCATCATCTTCTAAAATTTTTTGTTCTAATGACACCATGTAGTATAACAGCCTCCGTATTGGCAATGCTGGAATCCACTGCTTCTTTATCATATCTATAAGAACTTTTAAAAGTAAATGTTATTAAAAAATTATTATAATTAAAAAAAAAACATATACGTGCACGGAGTGTCCCATGCACTTTTACCTTTTTTTTAATAGTAAATTTTTTATTAATATTTTATTTTAGAAAATTAAATATATCTAAATATTTACTTTAAAATGTTGAAGTTAATATTTTTTTAATCAATAAGTAACTTTTACAATTATAAGTTTTTTATTACTTTTAAATAACTTAAAGTGATTTTTTAACTTATAAGTAACGTTTTACATTCTAGATAGTGTAATTTTTTTATTAATATTTAATTTTAAAAAATTAAATATATCTAAATATTTACTTAAAATCCATCCATAGAGTGAATATTCACTCCGTGCACGGAGCCAAAAAAAAAAAAATTTACGTTTTGAAATTTTTTTCTTATTTATTTATTTTGTAATTTGTTTTGTTGATATTATAGATTTTTTTTATTTAAAATTTTTATGAATTCTTTTCTCTTTATTTATGATTGAACTTTATTTTTTCAATTATTCTTTCTCTCCGTGAAATGAGAATTTTTTTCTATTTAAAATTTTTTGCAATATTAATTTTTTTATATTTAAAATTTTTTCAATTTTTTTCTGTTGGTGAAGATAGAAATTACTGCTTTTTTTTTTTTTTTTGCACAAAGCTGATTATTCATTTTTGTCACATGCGTTTTAACATTCAATGGGTTTGAAATGAATTTGGTCAAAGTGATTTGGTTTTTTCATTATATTATAAAAAAAATATAACGTAATCTATCATCTATCACTCTTTCAAGTCACTCATTTTCCCTCCTTCAATTCAATCAATTAGCTTTCATACGAAAAAAATAAACCGTCCAAATTCTTGTTTATTTCTGTAGAAAAAAATATCGCTTAGTCCTCATCTCAATCGTAGAGAAGAAAATCGTAGAATTTGTGACGATTATCTTTGGGTATGTTCTTGCAAAGTTTTTATTTTTTGTATTTTGGTTTTTTAGTTTTATAAGATTTATTTAAAGTGTGTAGTTTTTATTTCTGTATATAGATGAAAATCTAGTTTGGCTCATCTTCCTCTACCTAGATGTGAGGTATGTTCTTCTCTGTATATACGTGAAAATTTAACTGGAGTTTTATTTTTTCTTCGATATGGCTATGAAGTTTATGTTTTTGTTTGATGTTTGCTTTCTTGTAGATTTATTTTTTATTTTCTTCGACTTTATTTAATGTAATATATTTTTTCTTTTTGTTGAGTGTGTAAAAGTTAGATAGGTCTTCCTTTCTTTAGCCTTATCTACTTGAGAAGTTTAAATTTTTCGATCATTATTTTTTATATTTAATGAGACTTACAAGAGTTTGATTTGGGTATGTTTGCAGTCTTTTTGGTCCAGTTAGTAGTGTGTTGCAATTATGTTGTTGTTTGCATTTGTAAAGAGGATTATTGATTTGTTCAGTAGTTCAAAGACGTATGTACACCCATTTGTAGTTTCTTTAAGGAGAGAAAATGTGCACAACCTATAAGGAGAAAAGAATTAAAAAGAAAAAGAAATTTATAATATGAACAAAACAAACTTAAAAAAAATATATTCTATAAGTAAACAAAAAAAAATTGAACAAATTAAAGTTACAAAAATGAAACAAAGAATATGTTAATATTATTTGATTAAAATTGAAAAAAATAAATTTTATCATAAAGAGAAAAGAATTAAAAAAATTTAACCCAAAGTAAAAAACAAAATTATAAAATGAACAAAACAAATTTAAATAAAAAATAAGGAAAAAAATACTCTCCATGGACGGAGAGAACCTCTCCATCTCCTTTCAAATGGAGAGAACTCTCTTTTCCAAAGGAGAGAATGGATGGAAATTTATTTTACTTATCTATTTAATTTTTCAATTTTTTGTTTATATTATAGATATTTTTTTTCTATTTAAATTTTTTAAATTCTTTTCTCATTGAACTTAATTTTTTTAATTACTACTTTTCTCTCCTTCAATGATTAGATTTAGTACAAAAAATTAAAACCTATTATTATATTTGTAATTTATGTTGAATTTGATTAATTTTTATTATGAGATAGTTTAATTTTTTTACTATAAAAGGAGGTGAATTTTGCTACAAAACAAATCTAATACAAAAATACTCTTTGGTCTTTACATATTACTCTCTAATCATTTTATATTATCTCCGTCTATAAATTTTGGCAATTGATAAAGGCTTTTTCTTTCTCTCCCTGTGGTCCTGCCCATAAAAGAAGAATCGAGTGCGAGCTATAAGGGTTTTATCTTGGAGCCCAGTGTGAAAAATACTCGCACAAAGGGGAGGTCACACGATTTTAGGACAGTTTTTCTAACTCTATTCTCATAATTATTTTATTTGATTCATGCTTTTAATTGATAATTCATTGCATAAATCACATTATTTTTACAACAATCTAAAGTCGTGTGAGTGGTTTGTGTAATAACAATTCGTGGATTGTTATTTACTTGTTTTCTAAGTTTACTTGAATTTTATTTTACATTATTATACACATAATTTCTAATTGTATTCACAAGTTAACATCACAAATATTATAAACTTTAGAACCTTTTTATAATTTTCATTTTGAAACTTATTGCATAAATCCTGCATTCTAGGAGCTCATAAAAATTTTATTGATTAAATATTACACCTTTATAAGTACGTATTCCATTTTGATAATTCAGTGGATAGTTTTGAAACTTATAGTATTTACTTGATTGATTGTTTTGAACGTTCTATGCATTGTTATTGTAAAATTAATTGGGATTATGGCATTTGAAACTTCAATATTCATTTAATCTTTTATATTAATTTAATCTCTTAGATTACTTGGAATATTTCAATTGATATTGTCGAGTTTTAAATATTTGACTTAATTGGAAATTTTATTGTTGGTGTTGCTATATATAGTGCTAAATCCGCAAACTTTGTTGGAAAAAATTTTAAAAGATGAAAAAAAAAACAAATGGAATATTAGTTGACCGTTCTATGGTTAATTTCTGCTATAAAAGAAGGTCATAAAGGTAGAGAATCTATTTCATGGTATAACCCAGAACAAATTGAATTCAATTATCATAATCAAATTTTAAGTGCTTTTTCCGATATACTTTATGATATTTATTAAAATATCACAAGTGCTAAAGAGCTTTGGAAAACTCTAGAGGAAGAATATGGAATTGATGATGTTGGAGTCGATAGATTTAGCCCTGTTTGATTCTCATTCTTTAGTCACAAAAATGAAAAATATGACAGTTATCTATCTCATCAAGCCATTATATTTAACTTGCTATATCTTATGTAGATCCCATAACAACTATAATTTTTCATTATTATTCTTACAAAAATGGGTACCAAATGGGGCCTTAATGCGTCAACGTTTAACAAATATGTTATGGTGGACAGAAAATCTATAAGCGAACAAATCCATCAATTTCAAGATTTACTATGACATGTAGAAGAAAAATGGTCAAGTTTTAGTAAGGACTATAAGGTTTCATGCCCTATAGATAAACTTCCACCTTCTTGGTTGGACTTTGCTAAAAGTCTTAGACGTAAGCAATGGATTTTAACATTGGACCAAGTATTAAATTCCCTGATAGAAGAACATCATAGAAATCGTATCAATGAAGTTAATGAATCACATGCTAAGGAAAACTTGGTAGAAAATTCAAAGCCCCTACTAGCTCCTCAAAGCAATTTTAAGTTTCGATGTAATAAGCTTAAGAAAAACTTTCACTGTTACAGAAAAAATTTCCAACCTAAGAATAACTACACTAAGGATAACAAAAGCAAAGAGAAGAAGGAGCAAGGGCCATGTTATGTATATGGACGAACAAGCCAGTTAGATGTATACTCCTCTTACAAGAGTTTGACCTTGAGATTAAAGACAAAAAAGAGAGTGAATATTCTATGGTCGACCAACTTATTCGCCTTATCCATGAGAGAGAAACTCTCCCATTGCAAGAAAGCTTCCCCGATGAACAATTGTTTCTCATCATGGATACATCTCCTTGGTTTGAGGATATAGTGAACTATTTAGTCACTAAGAAAATTCCAAGTGACTTCACCACCACTCAAAGGTAAAAACTCAAGGCGATGGCTACTATCATGATTCATCCATGGTTCTTAATGTTGAAGTTAGTTATTTTTTACATGAAAGATTGGATCATGTTAGTAATATGAAGATCAAGAAACTAATGGATCTAAACTTGATTCCAAAATCTCAAGTTGGTAATAATAAGTGTGAAGTTTGTGTACAAGCCAAACAAACTAAGAGATCTTTTAAATCTATTAGAAGGGATTCAAACCTCTTAGAATTGATTCATAGTGATATTTGTGATTCTAATAGACCACCAACAAGAACTGGTAATAAATATTTTGTAACATTTATAAATGACTATTCTAAGTATTGCTAAATTTATTTATTGAAAACGATGGATGAAGTCTATGATAAGTTCAAAATCTATAAAGCGAAGATCGAAAATCAATTAGAACACAAGATAAATTTTTTTAGATCCAATAGAGGAGGAGAATATGTTGGGAATAATTTTAAGGATTACAGTGAGGATAATTTGTATAATACATGAAGTGACACCTCCATATTCACCACAATCCAATGGTATTACAGAAACGAAAAATATAACTTTAATGAATAGGATAAATGCTATGTTCATAAGCTTCAGAGCACCCAAAAACTTATAGGGTGAAGCTGTCCTAACTTCTTGTTACATATTGAATCGAGTAACTATTAAAGAAAATATTAAAACTTCATACGAGCTATGGAAAAAGAGATCTCCAAGGTTGGATTTTCTAAAAGTGTGAGGGTGTTTAGTAAACGTAATTATACCTGATCCTAAAAGAAAGAAAATAGAACCAAAAACTATGAATGTTATTTTTCTTAGGATATGCTCAAAATAGCAGTGCAAATAAGTTCTTGATTATAAATTCCAAAGTAAGTGATATTAAAAATAATATTATCGTTGAAGCTAGAGATGCAATTTATTTTGAAGATGTTTTCCCATTTAAGATTGTAATTTCAAGTGAATCCTTGATTCCTAAGAAAGTGTTTTTAAATAGTAGTCCATCTAGTTCATCTTTAGAAGGCGAAGCTGAACATGAACTTAGAAAAAGTAAAGAAAGAGAAATCATTTGGAGAAGAGTTCTTTACATATTTAGTTGAAGGTGACTCTGAAACAAGTAAAAATGCTAAACACCAAGTATTGATCTCCTAAACATTCAGAGAAGAATTCTTTATAGTGGAAATTATGGATAATACAAAATTGATCTCCTAAACACCAAGTAATTTGACACACTACAATAGCTAAGCACCGAATGAAGCAGTACAGTACAATAGGTAATATAATCAGTTTTTGCAACCAACCAATATTATCTCTCAACACATTGTACTGTGTCATGTCACCGAAGGGCTTAGTATAATTTAAGTACCTGTACTTAGGAGATAAGTCATGAAAGATAATATATATGCAATTCTTTTTAGTTTTATTTTCTAAAAAGATAAGAAACAGTAAAAATTCAGTATGTTTTCATAGCTTAATGTTGTATATGTAGTAAAAATATCGTTGTTGAGCCAAAATTGAATAAAAATAATTAGATGTAAATCTATGTTGAATGAAATTTAAATTTAGGTCACCAAGTTGTAGTGACTTCCATCTCGACTATTTGAAACAATATTCATTAATATTAGTTATTTTACTAGAGACTATGCATTTGGTTCTGATTTTTCGCTCCAAAAAGTCAACAGTTACTTTACTAAGTCAGCCGTCACTTTTAACCCTTTCACTCACATATGGAATTCACTTTTCTCTTTAACAGTAAAAAAATGTATTCTCATAACTACTACCGAACAGACCTTATATATCTTTTTATAATCATATCTCTTTACGAGATAGTATGAGATATTTTTCACAAAAAAAAAATGTATATTTAATGTGATTTTTTTTAATTCACTAGAAAAACAAATTTTTTTTTATTTACTTCTTGCTCCCGTCCAAGCAAATTTGTGTTCTACCTTTAATCTCTATAAAGTGAAAGAGTAGTTGAAGTATTTCTAAGGTAGAACATGTTTGGTCTTCATGCCGTTAGTGTCATTTCTACGACTAGTTGACACTTGTTAGCTAGGTATTTGCAACAATATTGCAATTTACTTTCGAAATTTTTTAATAAAGACTGGTTGGCATTCATACTCAATTTTCACTTTCAATTTAGGTTGAAATAATGTGAACCGAATATACAATCGAGACCATCAGGACAAAATTGTGTGTGAATAATTAATTAACCACATAAAACGTGCTTAGCATAGTGTATTATTCCATTAAATATTCGACTTGAGAGAGGGGAGATCCTGGAAAATACTAAGTCGTGTAATTTTGAATAATGCTTAGAAATTGTTGTGATCAATTTGTAAGTTTGAACTACGATAGGAGTTTGATAGATGACCGATGAAGTGAAATATCAACTTTTACCAATAAAATTACATTTAATCTTACTATCAGTAAATTTGGTTGTAACTGAACTTTTAAGTTTCATCACATAAGCTAAAAAACAAATAATTGTTCTAGTCTCTAGAAGACGACGTATTGTCTGCTCAAATCATTGTTGAGCCATAACTGTGAACATGTGTTTTAAAGGGAAAATATTCGTACCAAAAAGATGAAAATCATGATGTGGTTGTAATCATTGGTTCCCACATTTAGCCCTAGTTGGTGGAGATTGAAATTAAATTTGAAGTAGATTTTGATAAAAGTTAATGAAATATATTATTAAAAGTTGTGATTCCATGAAGTGTGTGTTTAAACTAATTGTTAACTTTCACTTCAATTTAAATTTTCATCTAGGCTTAATAAAAAACAAGCAACATAAACACATTTTTAATTTATGGTGTGTTTGATTGTGAGCATGAAATTTACATTAAATGAAAATAAATTCTAGACAATTGAATTGCCTAAAAATAATTTACATGAAAATTGTCAATTAATTGTGTTTGATTGATTTTATTTTCAACATAGAAAATGTTATACTTGATCATTTTTTATTGAAAGATAGATGCGAGAGAGAGAGAAGAGGTAGATGAGAAAGGGAGGGAGAGTAAATAACTTGGATAATAAAAACATACTCTCCTTGAAAAAAATATTTTTCTTGTTTTTGAAAAAAATATGGTCACGTAACCAAAAGTAAGAAAATATTTTTCATGGAAAAAAATTTCAATCAAACATCACAAAAGTAAAAGATTTGAGTGAAAAAATGACATTTTTCATGAAAAATATTGGCAATCAAGCACACGTAACTAAACAAATTTATGTGTAAATCAAGCTGTTGGTGGAAATGACATCCTGTAAAATTCAGTACATTGTAAACTCAACAAAGAGAGAAAATGAGATTTTGTGTTCATTTTTGTCACATAGGTTTTTACATTAAACTGGTTTGACAACAGTAAATTATTCTATTCAATCACACTGTAGCATTTTTTCACCCGTCATTTCACTATTTCCACACGCCGTTTCACTGCTATATCACTTTCACTACAATATTTCTCAATTTTCACAGACTACTAATACTATATTATATAATAAAGAAATGAAACTAAATATAAAAATTATTTTAAAAAAATGAATTGCATGCAAAAATAGAAAAAAAATTATTATAAAGTTTTTAAAATTAAATTAAAATGATTTAAAATTAAAAATAAATACTATTTAATTCAAATTTAGAAAATGTCGTTCTATCATAAAGAATGTATAAATATTATTTTATTAAACCAAATTAAACAAATAAAATAAAAGAAAGTTAAAAAATTAAATAAATAAAATATAATACTATTTAATTAATTATTAAAATTGAAAAATTTTAAATTTTTTACCATAAAAGAATTAAGTAGAATTTTATATCAAAATATAATATGAACATAATTATCCCTTCTTAAAAAAAATAAAAAATAAAAAATAAATCTCTCCAACTCTCTTTTTGAAAGGAGTGAAGCATCTTCTTTCTCGTAGAGTTTCCTCTCCATGAGATGGAGTCTCTCACGGAGAGATCCTATCCAATGGGTGAAAAAAAATTTATTTATTTATTTTGTAATTTGTTTGGTTAATATTATAGATAAATTTTTTTATTTAAAATTTTTATGAATTCTTTTATCTTTATTTATGATAAAGAAATGAAACTAAATATAAAGATTATTTAAAAAAAAAAGAATTGCAGGCAAAAATAGAAAAAAATTGTTATAAAATTTTTAAATTAAACTCCTTATTGTTTAAAATTAAAATAAATATTATTTAACTCAAATTTAACGAATGTCGTTCTATCATAAAGAATCTATAAAAGATTATTTTATTAAACCAAATTAAATAAATAAAATAAAATAAAGTTACAAAAATTACATAAATAATATATAAATATTAAAATTAAATAAATAATATATAAACATTATGTAATTAAATTAAATTTTACCATAAAAGAATTAAAAATATTTTTATATCGTATGAAAAAATTATCCCTCCTAAAACAAAGGGGGGATGAAAAAAATCTCTCTATGGACGGACATTGGTTTTCACATTGAACTAATTTGAAATTGGTTTGGTCATTTGAATCTGAGATGCAACACTCTTTTCTCCATTTTCTCACGCTATCAACTATCAACCATATACTATAATTTTATTTGCAGTAATATATTTTAAATAATATTTTATCATACTGTAGCTTTTTTTTTTTTTTTTTTTAAAAAAATTGATGGAGCAGAAACGACACCATTTTCTATTTTACCTGCAGCTTACATACTTTGAATTTGACACACAATACTCTTTCTTCATTTTCTCATGTTATCAATTATCGACCATATCCTATAATTTTATTAGTAATAAATTTTTTAAAATAATTTTTTGCATAAAAGTTATTCTTTATTTCTAAAATGTAAAATGTTACTTATGACTAAAAAGATCACTTCAAGTTATTTAAAAGTAAAACGAACTTATAATTGTAAAAGCTACTTATAAGTAAAAAAAAGTATTAATTTAAAATTTTTAAGTATAAATATTTAGATATATTTAGTGTTTTAAATTAAATATTAATAAAAATATTACACTATCTAGAATATAAAAAGTTCCTTATTAGTAAAAAAGCACTTCAAGTTATTTAAAAGTAATAAAAAAATCTAATAATTGTAAAGCTACTTATAGATAAAAAAATATTAATCACTCCTTTCTTATAATTGCAAAAGTTACTTATAATTAAAAAAATATTAACTTAAAATTTGTTAAATATAAATATTTAGATATATTTAGTTTTTTAAATCAAATATTAATAAAAAGATTACACTATCTAGAATGTAAAAAGTTACTTATAAGTAAAAAAAATTATTTCAAGTTATTTAAAAGTAATAAAAAAATTTATAATTGTAAAAGCTACTTATAGATATATATATATATATATATATATATTAACTTCATAATTTTTAAGTAAATATTTAGATATATTTAATTTTTTAAAATTAAATATTATTAAAAAATTACTATAATTAACACACACACACACACACTAGTTTTCTGCATGTGCATTGCATGGGTTGCATTATTTCGAGAGTAATGTTAGTGTCTTTAATATTGAACCTAAATTCAGCAACTAAACAAGAAAACAATAAATTATGAAGATAATAAAAATATGTAATGTCGAGAAGCCTTCTTTAATGTTGTGAAAATAAATTTCTATTTCTTTGGCCATAGTACATATCAAAGGTACATTTTCTTTCAAGATAATAAAACAAGAGACATATATTCATATTAGAAAATTGGTATTTATGTGATGAAATTACCGTTAAGTATGGATGACTAGGAGTCTTATCCTGCATTAGAAAAGCTGAAGGAGGTAAAAACCAATGACGCATCACATTTAAATTGCTTGCATGTAGTTCAATAGTATATTGAGCATGAAGTAAAGATGATAAAAGTTCCTACCTATAAAACATGATCAATTTGTCCTCCTTCACTGCTGGTCAGTCTCTCCATCATAATTGAGTCATAGGAACTATTTTCTTTAGATTTTTTGGTTCCTCTGCAACAAATATAGCAATAACTTGAACAAATATAACTAAAAATTCATATTGAAAAATCTAAAACTCACACCTAAGACATATATAGATACATGTACAAATATATACCTAGAAGATAGTGGAGTAATAAACTTTGATGGAACTGCATACTACAGTTTTGATCCAAAACGATGAGCCAGTGCCAAGACTGATGCATCTTAAGACTAGTGAGGGCAACGGGACGAGGCAGTGGGCTTGCCTCTTTTTTATTTTTTATTAATTTCGAGTTCAATAAAATACAGATAACATTTAAGCTGACAAAGTTAATATCCAAAATAAACACTACAAATCTTAAATATAATGGTCGCTATTGGTACAAAACATTCATTATTAGGATGAGCAAGGTTTTTTGTGTTTTTTCCTTTGATATTGTCACAAAAATTGTAATCCC
>NW_019259601.1:13588-15008 GCF_002742605.1 Olea europaea var. sylvestris
GGGCGGGGCGGCATCACTACTTAAGACTAACTTTTGTCAACTAATCCTTCACCGTGCTTGTGGCCTTCTCTTGGCATTGCTTTCTTTCACAATTACAATCATTTACATATGGCATTATAAATCTAAGAGATGTATAAATTTTGAAATTGACTCCAAAAAGCAGTAATTCCTAAAATTAGAAACATTAGGTATTATATGACAATGATTAGTTTGTATGAAAATTAAAGATAAAGAATTATAATGCAAGTAACCAACACAAAGCAAATGCACTTCATTAAGTTGATAGCATCAATAAATTAGAAATATCAGTTCCTAAAAATAGAAAGGTAAAAAATCTAAACCCCAATTTACAGCAAGATGTCGCATCAATAAAAATTCATCAAAAAAATTGGAAATCGTTAATTTCTCTCTATCTATATTTTCAAAGGAATTTTCAGGTGGAGATAGAACACAATCTAAAAATGAAAAAGACAAGGAAAAAAGTATAGGATGATAAAGTAAAATTAGTATGAACGGAAAAGAGGAGGAAATATTTGGCAATTTTGAGTTTTACTCGAGTGAAAAATCATCAATTTCCTCAGGACCGAAGGCATTATTACACAAATGACCCAGACATTTATTCTAGCTGAATTTTGGAGCTTGTCAGCATAAACCAAAATTAAAAGAATTATGGAAATTATTTTTTGGAAACCCCCCCTTACATATACAAACAACAGAAAGTACAAATATTTGGAATTACTGAATTATTTTTAGTCAATAAGTTTAATAATGGCTATTAAGAAATCCTATCTTGCAGAGATTGGCACACATTATTAAATAACACTCCAATCGCTGACGACTAAAATTCACTAATTAATTAATGAAGGTAAAGGTATGTAATCAAATTCCACATGCACATTTTGTGCCATAACTAAGCTTAATGTTTTAATAAGTCATTCATTAATTAATATCATACCTGTAGCTAACAATACATATAGAAAGAGAGATGAATAACAGGTAGATGAATATCCGTTCAAATGCCTTAGGGTGTTTTTTATTAGTATTATTCCATGTGTACAAAAAAAAATAAAAAAAAAATCATCGAAGGTGTACAGAGCTCTCACGTGGAGATGGGCTCCATGTGAATATTTTATTGTAAAAAATAAATCACCCACCCTACTGTGGTGGCTTATTTGTAAGACTTCTTTGAAATTCCCGATGAATAATAGGTAGATGAACATCCATTCAAATGCCTTAGGGTGTTTTTTATTAGTATTATTCCATGTGTACAAAAAAAATAATTCATTGAAGGTGTACAGAGCTCTCACGTAGAGATGGGCTCCATGTGAATATTTATTGTAAAAAATAAACCACTCACCCTACTGTGGTGTCTTATTTGTATGACTTCTTTGAAATCCCCCCCCCCCCCCCCCCCCCCCCC
>NW_019259601.1:17332-25635 GCF_002742605.1 Olea europaea var. sylvestris
TCGAGAGAATGTAAAACATTTATCGATTCGACTATCGTATAATCGTCGACGAATTTTTAAAGTTAACTTGTTATCGAAAATTTCGAAATAGTAATAAAATAATTGATTTTTTTTAAGAAAAACGAATCATTCGTATTTTTTAACACATACATTTAATATCCGTTTAACTACTTTTGATATCTATTTAAATCATTCGATGTCTCTACGATATAGTTCTCAAAATGAGTTTCGAGAAAATGTAAAATATTTATCGATTCGATTATCGCACAGTCGTCGATAAATTTTTAAAGTTAGCTCATTATCGAAAATTTCGAAATATAGTTTGAACATACCTACTTTGACGTTCAATAACATTTGCTATGATTGACCGTTTCACGCACCGTGAACAACGTGTAATACTATGTCGCGAATACTTCAAAACGATATTAAGAATATAATATTTTGACTTTATTTGATATTCCGTAATGAGCCTGAAAATGAACACAAAAACATAAGTAAAAAAAATAAAAATTTGAATTCAGGCACTCCGCACAGCGCGGAGTGTCTAATTTTACTCTTCTTCTTCTGTTTTTTTTCTTACGGACTTATTTTTTTCTAAATTTATTATTATTATTTTTTAATTTGGCTATAAGTTTTGCTATAGTTATCAGAATTGAGCCCATGACCCCAATTCAGAAAGCTCTTTTCGACACGCACGTCATGGCCACCTAGCTTCGCTTGGTGGACATCGTTTTCGAGGTTAAATTTCACCATTTTTCCTTCCAAATCCCCAATTATAGTTTGACGTCAAATTTAAAAAATGCGTATAACTCGTCATTTTTTTTAACGCAATATCTATAATAAATATATTGTCTATATTTTATCGAACTCGTTTCGAGAACTATATTATGGACTCATCGAATTGATCTAAATGAATATCGAAAATAGTTAAAGTTACATCAAACGCGTTTCTTAAAATGTTTACAAAAAAAATATATTAATAGTATAATTAAAAAAATTAAAATTAAAATTAAAAAAAAAACTTGTCTGTGCAAAGTCAACAACTGTGGGCGCAAGTGACCATTAAGCCCTCAATGTGTTAATTAGTGTAAGGTGGGATTTTCAAGGGTAAAGTGGGAAAATAATGTAAAGGAGGGAAAAAAAAAAAGGACAAACTACTGTAGCAAAACCGGATAAATTGGATTCAAGTGTGAAAACAGCTGTGACATAAATGAACAGTACCAAAAGCCTCTCTTTTATGAGAGTAAAGATTATAAAAAATATAAAGTAATCTATCATCTATCATACTTTTAAGTCACTTATTCTTCCTCCTTCAATTCAATCGATTAGCTTTCATGTACGAAAAAGAAAACTCTCCAAATTTTTATTTATTTTTGTGGAAAAAAATATTGCGCAGTCCTCATCTCAATTGTAGAGAAGAAAATCGTAGAATTTGTGATAATTATCTTTGGGTATGTTCTTGTAAATATTTTTTTGTTTGTATTTCCATTTTTTAGTTTTTCAAGATTTATTTAAGGTATGTAATTTTTATTTCCGTGTATAGATAAAAATCTAGTTTGGTTCATCCTCCTCTACCTAGATGTGAGGTATGCTCTTGGTAGCTCATCTTCCTTAAAATCGATTTTCAAACTTTATAAGCTCACAACTTTCTTCTTCTTCTTTTTTTTTTTAACCACAAATTTTTCATCAATCTATTATTTTAAAATATATTTTAGCTAAAAATGGGGGGCTCAAACTAATGCTAAAAAATAAAAGATGTACCTGTGAAGCCTAGGTTCTCATTCATTGCATCCATCAGGCCATAGGCTTGTATTGGTCACACTGTATGACTTAATCGCCTTTGTTAAATACAAGATGCCTTCTAGACGCCTCATCTAGATTAATAACTTCTAGAACATTGTTATTTAGTGAAGTTAGCAATTTTGATTTGAGATTAATCGTCAAATTCTATGTACAACATTTTAAAATGTCCGAGACTATGAGATTATTTGCAAAAGTCCATAAATATAAAGACAAGCAATAAGCTCCTTCGTTTTTATGAAAATTATATTTTCAATAAATTTTGATGTAAAACTAATAAAATGTGTGATTGGAAAGTTCAAAAATGTAGTGAGTCTTATGATATGTGTGATTGAAGTGGGTCCAGAAAAAGGAAATAATTTTAAAAAATGAGGATCAAATCGCTAAATAAAAGCATGAAGATAACATATATTCATAAAAAAAAAAGGGTCCACATTCATTAATTATAGTACACATGAAAAAGGGATGTAGTCACTATGCTTTTGATTGATAACTACACGATTACAATATAGCCCCCATTTGGCTCCCATTTTGCGAAAATGAAAATGGGTGGAATAATATTTTTTTGAAAAATGAGTTGTTGAAAAAGAAGGAAAAATTTTCGATTTATTGATATGACGTTTGCAATAATAGATATCAGACATGTCAGCCTAGAAAATGTAGAACGACTGACTCATTGTCAAATGTATTTGTTAATGTAATTAATGTGTGACAGTGTTATGTGAGATTTCGATCAATTAGATGAAGCCATGTAGATCTTATTCAATGGTAACCACTTCGACCTAACTACTCTAAATAGCAGCTTTTGTAACATTGAAAAGGATGAAAAAAATATACATTCAAGCACATACACTTATCTTCAAACTCTTGATGTTCGTTTAAGTCCTTCCTATTACGATTACTCCCGGCCATGTATATTTCGTCGAATCTTTGACCGGGTATCCGAGTAAAATCCATCGAAATTTACTTACATGGACTCCAGTGAAACCCGATACCTGTTGTTGACAGGTGTCAACAAGAGCCTTACATAAGAACATAAAAATAAATATTATACAATACATAGCCTTACGGAAAAACATAAAAATAAAGAATGTACAATACATAAGTTCACCACACATCATGGTAGCTTTTTAAGCTCTTCTTTTAATATTGACTTATAATTGTGTCACCAACTAGCCTTTTTGTTGGCCTTTGATCTTATCAAATATTAATAAGATATGAATCACGTATAATTTTTCAAAAGAAAAAATTGTTGAAAAATAAGTTATAAAACTTTCAAATTGAATATTAAAATTTTAGTTTTCATTTTTAATTCCAAGTTTTCAGTTTTTAACTTTTTTAATTTTTAGATTCAGTACAAAAAATTAAAATTCATTATTATATTTGTAACTTATCTTGAATTTGATTAATTTTTATTATGAGATAGTTTAATTTTTTTACTATAAAAGGAGGTGAATTTCTCATTGTTTTACAAAACAAATCTAACACAAAAATACTCTCTGGTCTTTACATATTACTCTCTAATCATTTTATATTATCTTCGTCTATAAATTTTGGCAATTGATAAGGGCTTGTTCTTTCTCTCCCTGTGGTCGTGCCCACAGAAGGAGAATTGACTGCGAGCTATAAAGGTTTTATCTTGGAACTGTGCCGTGTCGACAGTACTCGCACAAAGGGAAGGTCATAAGACTTTAGGATAGCGGTTATCGCGATTCTCTTAGGTCAGAATTTCTAACTATATTCTCATAATTATTTTATCTGATTCATGCTTTTAATTGATAATTCATTGCATAAATCATGTTATTTTTACAACAGTCTAAAGTAGTGTGAGTGGTTTGTGTAATAACAATTCGTGGATTGTTATTTACTTGTTTTCTAAGTTTACCTGAATTTTAGTTTGTATTATTATACACGTAATTTCTAATTGTATTCACAAGTTATATCACAAATATTTTAAACTTTAGAACCTTTTTATAATTTTCATTTTGAAACTTATTGCACAAATCCTACATTCTTGGAGCTCATAAAAATTTTATTGATTAAATATTGCACCTTTCTAAGTACGTATTCCATTTTGATAATTTAGTGGATAGTTTTGAAACTTATAGTATTGAATTGATAGATTGACTTGAACGTTCTATGCATTGTTAGTATAAATATTTGAATTGATATTGTTGAGTTTTAAATATTTGACTTAATTGGAAATTTTATTGTTGGTGTTGTTCATTGACTCTTTGCCTTAGTAATTCATAGTGTAAGAATGACATCTCGTAAAGATACTAATAGGGCTAAACCAGAAAATTTTGATGGAAAAAATTTTAAAAGATGAAAAAAAAAAAATAAACAAATGGAATATTAGTTGACCGTTCTATAGTTAATTTCTGCTATAAAAGAAGGTAATAAAGTTAGAGAATCTATCTCATGGTATAACCTAGAACAAATTGAATTCAATTATCATAATCAAATTTTAAGTGCTTTTTCCGATATACTTTATGATATTTATTAAAATATCACAAGTGCTAAAGAGCTTTGGAAAACTTTAAAGGAAGAATATGGAATTGATGATGTTGGAGTCGATAGATTTAGGCCCGTTTGATTCCCATTCTTTAGTCACAAAAATAAAAAATATGACCGTTATCCATCTCATCAAGCCATCATATTTGACTTACTATATCTTATGTGGATCCCGTAACAACTATATTTTTCATTCTTATTCTTACAAAAATGGGTACCAAACGGAGCCTTAATGCGTCAACCTTTAACAAATATATTATGATGGACGGAAAATCTATAAACGAACAAATCCATAAATTTCAAGATTTACTACGACATGTAGAAGAAAAAGGGTCAAGTTTTAGTAAGGACTTTTCATGCCCTATAGATAAACTTCCACCTTCTTGGTCGGACTTTACTAAAAGTCTTAGACATAATCAATGGATTTTAACATTGAACCAAGTATTCAATTCCTTGATGGAAGAACATCATAGAAATTGTATCAACAAAGTTAACGAATCACATGCTAAGGCAAACTTGGTAGAAAATTCAAAAACCCCTACTAGCTCCCCAAAGCAATTTTAAGTTTCGATGTAATAAGTTTAAGAAAAACTTTCACCGTTATAGAAAAAATTTCCAACTCACTGTTACAGAAAAAATTTCCAACCTAAGAATAACTACACTAAGGATAACAAAAGCAAAGAGAAGAAGGAGCAAGGGCCATGTTATGTATATGGACGAACATGCCATATTACTCGAGATTGCTACTACAAAAGAATTAAAGAGTACAAGTTTAAGGATAAATTTCAAAAGAATCAAGTAAATAAGTTGAAGGATGGTGGACATTCCTTTAGGTGTGAATTATCAACATCTTTAGTCAATTTTACTTATAATAGTAATGAATGGTAGTTAGATTCCTTTGGGAAAGGTTATATTAGTGATGAATTGTTTAAATTGAATATTATTGAAAATCCTTATCATGATTCGTCCATGGTTCTTAATGTTGAACTTAGTTATTTGTGACATGAAAGATTGGATCATGTTAGTAATATGAAGATCAAGAAACTAATGGATCTAAACTTGATTCCAAAATCTCAAGTTGGTAATAATAAGTGTGAAGTTTGTGTACAAGCCAAACAAACTAAGAGATCTTTTAAATCTATTAGAAGGGATTCATACCTCTTCCAATTGATTCATAGTGATATTTGTGATTCTAATAGATCACCAATAAGAACTGCTAATAAATATTTTGTAACATTTATAAATGACTATTCTAAGTATTGCTATATTTATTTATTGAAAATGATGGATGAAGTCTATGATAAGTTCAAAATCTATAAAGCGAAGGTCAAAAATCAATTAGAACGCAAGATAAAATTTTTTAGATCCAATAGAGGAGAATATATTGGGAATAATTTTAAGGATTACTGTGAGGATAATTTGTATAATGCACGAAGTGACACCTCCATATTCACCACGATCCAATGGTATTACATAAAGGAAAAATATAACTTTAATGGATATGGTAAATGCTATGCTCATAAGCTCCGGAGCACCCAAAAACTTATAGGGTGAAGTTGTCCCTAACTTCTTGTTACATATTGAATCGAGTAATTATTAAAGACAATATTAAAACTTCATACGAGCTATGGAAAAAGAGATCTCCAAGATTGGATTTTCAAAAAGTGTGGGGGTGTTTGGTAAAGGTAATTATATTTGATCCTAAAAGAAAGAAAATAGGACCAAAAACTATGAATGCTGTTTTCTTAGGATATGCTCAAAATAGTAGTGCCAATAAGTTTGATAAGTGTGGGTTTTTGCACTATTTCGGACCATTGAACTTAAATATTTGTG
Organism: Olea europaea var. sylvestris; assembly: GCF_002742605.1. Taxonomy (NCBI): domain Eukaryota; kingdom Viridiplantae; phylum Streptophyta; class Magnoliopsida; order Lamiales; family Oleaceae; genus Olea; species Olea europaea. Next base: position 23,480 of record NW_019259601.1, read on the forward strand.
AGTTTCATTAGCGATTTATTACTTAATTTAGTTATTTTTATTGTGTGGGTGAAAACCGACTTTGAACGATGATTTGAAGGTATTTATGCGAGAAAATATGAAAAAGATAAAGGAAACATGAAGACGGTGAAAGAGGATGTTTCTATTTTTTTAAAAAAAAAAAATTCAGTGAGTAGGGTGCAACGGCACCCAGCCCTAACAGAAAATAGAAACTGTGGCACCCAGGCACCACTGTTCCGGCGCCTAGGCATCATCCAAGCTATTTTTAATTGTTTTCAAAATCCTAAGCACCAATGCTGCAATTTCCTTTAGGTTTTAGTTTAAAACATTCAACGAAACACAAGACTTATCATTCTTGGAACTTAAGGGGAGCAGCTGGTTCTTCTTCTTGTCTCTTGTTTTCTTCCTTTTTCCTTTTCCTTTCACCTATATTTTCTTAGACATTTTGGGAAAGATTGGAATATGGAGATGGTGCATTAGCTTGAAGAAGATGACTCATTAATATTGAAGGATTTTCTACCATTTCTCTCTTTATCAATAAATTTTTCTTTTCACTTGTTCCATCAATGTTTTGTAAAAAAATTGTTAGTTATTTGTGAATATTTCATGGGTAGCTAATTATATTTGTGATTGGAGATTATTTCAAACCCGAGTTATGATTTTCAATTAATTTGTGCTTTATAATTCTCATGATTAATATGTTTAATCCATTGTGTTAAATGATTATTTTGTTCTTCTTGATTGTTTAGGTGTACAACTAAATGATTAAGTTGTTTCGATGAATGCTATTTTGGGATTAGTAGTATGTAATAGCTATTGATTCTAAAACCTAGTAGCAATTACATTTTTATAGATTATGAAAAATTCTCAATTGAATGTATGTGGATTAACACTAAAGTTAGTAAACCGAGCTTGCGAGTTTACCCTTAATTCAATTCATCTCTTTTGTTGTAATGCGTTTACTAAATTAAATCTAGAGAGCTTGTTCTAGGTTTTTTAATGAACAGGGTTGAGTAAAGAGCTTGTTTTATTCGACTAACATGTAAGAAGAGATTGAGATAATTGAGCTTGTAATTATTCTCGAATTGTTGTTAATCTTGAGAACGAAAATTTATTGTGATAATTGACATGAAAATCATTCTCGCGGCGACGAAATATCCCCCAATCACATTTTCTCACATTCAGTCAAGAACCAATTTGTTTATTTCAAATTTTAAGTCTTTTCTAGTTTAAATGTATTGCTTTCCTTAGTTCAACAAACAAAATCTCCCCATTTAATATATTTCATATATTATTATTAATTTTAGTTTTTAGTGCGCAATTGACATAATTGATCAATCCTCTACGGAAAATGACCCTTGCTTGCCATAATGCTGATTAAGACATTTAAGTTAAGTAAGGAAAATTAATTGGAACGTGATTTGGAACGTATCAATTTTGGCGCCGTGTCGTCGGAGATTGTTCTATCAATTTGTTAATTGTAATATTTTTCTTTTTGTTGTTTTTCTATTTATTTTTGTTATTTTCTTTGTCATTTAGGTTGTGAATGAGCAAAAAGCCTCTAACACACTACAAACTAAGATCAGAAAAGAGGCCTACACATCGAAAAGTGGAGAAGATATTTCTCCAACTAGACATCTAAGGCGATTGAGCATTGAATCCTCAAATGACTCCCAACATATATAGCCCGAAATGGAGGATGCAAATCGGACCATAAAGGAACTTACGCTCCAACTTTTGTTCAACAACCTCTGTGCATTCAATATCCTCAAGTGGAGGTGGGATTTGAACTAAAGTCCGGAAGATTCATCTACTCTCCACATTTCATGGATTCGTCGGAGAGGATCCAAATAAGCATTAGAAAGAGATTCATGTGGTTTGCTCAAGTATGAAATCGACAGGTATCTCGGAAGAGCAAGTGAAATTGCAAGCATTCCCTTTCTCTCTTATAGATACTGCTAAAGAATGGCTCTATTATTTGCCAGCCGGTCTTATTACAACGTGGAATGAAATGAAAAAGCTCTTTTTGGAGAGGTATTTCCTAGCTTCAAAGACTACAAACATCAGGAAAGAAATCTATAGCATTCGGCAATCTTAAGGGAAAAATCTCTATGAGTATTGGGAGAGATTCAAAAGGCTATGTGCTAGTGCCCAAA
>NW_019259601.1:26603-27982 GCF_002742605.1 Olea europaea var. sylvestris
GCAATGCTAGATTTAGGAGCATCTATTAATGTCATGAAATATTCTATTTATGCTTCCTTAAATCTAGGATCACTTAAAGAAACCGGTGTTATTATTCAACTTGCTGATAGATCTAATGCATTTCCAAAGGGTGCGTTGGAGGATGTTTTGGTGTAGGTAAATCAAATGATTTTTTGACAAATTTCTACGTTCTTGGCATGCAAGATGAACCAACATCTTTGTCGCCACCGTTGCTCTTGGTAAGACCATTTATAAGGATTGGGCATACAAAGATAGATGTGCATGATGGTATATTGACAATGGAGTTTGATGGCGAGATTATTTGCTTCAATATCTTTAAAGCAATGAGATATCCTAGTGATGTTCGCACTTGTTTTTCAATTGATATAATAGATTCATTAGTACAAAAAGTTTTTGAATTATCAAATGAAGATGCATTGGATACCACTTTGATTAAAAGTATTGATGCCAACAATCTCACCGAGTTGAGCAAGAATGTACAAGTTTGCAAGGATGTTGTTGAAACTGTGGCATCACTTGAGTCACTACCAAGTATTCCACCAAGGTATGATATCTCCTATATTACTCTTCCGATATCTAAAGAGAAACTTTTACCTTCGATGATGCAGACCCCCACTTTGGAACTCAAACCTCTTCCCGAGCATTTGAAGTATGTATATTTGGGAGAGAGGAAAACACTACCGGTGATCATTGCAAAGAATCTCACAACACTTCAAGAAGATAGGCTTATACATGTGCTAAAGGAATACAAAATAACTATTAATTGGACAATAGCTGATATCAAGGGAATAAGCCCTTCTATGTGCATACATCGAATACTGCTCGAAGATGGAGCAAAGCCATCAATAGAAGCACAACATCGCTTGAATCCTCCTATGATGGAGGTGGTGAAGAAAGAAATTTTAAAATTTCTAGATATTGGTTTTATCTTTCCCATCTCCGATAGCAAGTGGGTAAGCCCGATCTAAGTTGTTCCCAAAAAGTTCGGAATCACAGTGGCGACGAATGAAGAGAATGAGCTTGTACCAACTTGGGTCCAAACGGGTTGGAGGGTTTGTATTGATTATAGAAAACTTAATTGTGCAACCCAAAAAGATCACTTTCCTTTACCCTTTATTGATCAAATGTTGGACAGGTTAGCAAGTCATTCTCATTATTGTTTTCTTGATGGTTATTCAGGTTATAACCAAATTGTGATTGCTCCGGAGAACGAAGAGAATACAACATTCACTTGTCCATTTGGCACCTTTGCTTACCAGCTCATGCCCTTCGGCGTTTGCAATGCTCCAGCAACCTTTCAAAGATGCATGATAAGTATATTCTCCGATTATATTGAAAGCATCATTGAGGTCTTTATG
>NW_019259602.1:0-1058 GCF_002742605.1 Olea europaea var. sylvestris
CAAAAGTTACGCTCAATTCTTCTTACGCCGACTCTCCAAGCGTTCCAATTACGCAAGTGCTCGTTCTTTCGAAAAATGGCAGAAATACCTCATCGTCGCGACGAAGTTGTGAGTTCAATCCAAAAGGGTCGCTACATTTCGAAAACGTACTTATGGGCCCAAAACGGACACCGTGTGCAAAAGTTACGCTCAATTCTTCTTACGCCGACTCTCCAAGCGTTCCAAATATGCAAGTGCTCGTTTTTTCAAAAAATGGCTGAAATCCCTCATACGTTACGACGAAGTGGTGAGTTCAATCCAAAAGGGTCGCTACATTTCCAAAAAGTACTTATGGGCCCAAAACGGACACCGTGTGCATAAGTTACGCTCAAATCTTGTTACGCCGACTCTCCAAGCGTTCCAATTATGCAAGTGCTCGTTCTTTCGAAAAATGGCCAAAATTCCTCATACGTCGCGACGAAGTTGTGAGTTCAATCCCAAAGGGTCGCTACATTTCCAAAAATTGCTTACGGACCCAAAACGGACACCGAGTGCAAAAGTTACGCTCAATTCTTGTAACGTCGACTCTACAAACGTTCCAAATATGCGAGTGCTCGTTCTTTCGAAAAATGGCCGAAATCCCTCATACGTTACGACGAAGTGGTGAGTTCAATCCAAAAGGGGCGCTACATTTCCAAAAAGTACTTATGGAACCAAAACGGACACCGTGTGCAAAAGTCACGCTCAATTCTTCGTACGCCGACAATCCAAGCATTCCAAATATGCAAGCGCTCAATCTTTAGAAAAATGGCCGAAACCCCTCGTACGTCACGACGAAGTGGTGAGTTCAATCCAAAAGGGTCGCTACATTTCCAAAAAGTACTTATGGGCCCAAAATGGACACCGTGTGCAAAAGTTACGTTCAATTCTTGTTACGTCGACTCTGCAAGCGTTCCAAATATGCGGGTGCTCGTTCTTTAGAAAAATGGCCGAAACCCCTCGTACGTCACGACGAAGTGGTGAGTTCAATCCAAAAGGGTCGCTACATTTCCAAAAAGTACTTATGGGCCCAAAACGGA
>NW_019259603.1:0-1058 GCF_002742605.1 Olea europaea var. sylvestris
GCAGGTTGATTGGAAACAAAAATCGCGCCGTGGGCAATTTCGTCATTTTTCGCGACGGTGTCGGAATGGGCTGAAATTTGGCAAGTTTACTGGAAACAAAAATCGCGCCGGGGGCAATTTCGTCATTTTTCGCGACGGTGTCGGGATGGGCTGAAAATTGGCAGCTCGACTGGAAACGAAAATCGCTCCGGGGGGAAATTTCATCAATTTTCGCGACGGTGTCGAAATTGGCTGAAATTTGGCAGATTGACTGGAAACAAAAATCGCGCCGGGGTCAATTTCGTCATTTTTCGCGACGGTGTCGCAATGGGCTGAAATTTCGCAGGTTGATTGGAAACAAAAATTGCGCCGAGGGTAATTTCGTTATTTTCAGCGATGGTGTCGGAATTGGCTAAAATTTGACAGGTTAATCGAAAACAAAAATCGCTCCGGGGGCAATTTCGTCAATTTTTGTGACGGTGTCGAAATCGACTGAAATTTGGCAGATTGACTGGAAACAAAAATCGCGGCGGGGGCAATTTCGTCATTTTTCGCGACGGTGTCGGGATGATCTAAAATTTGACAGGTTGATCGGAAACAAAAATCGCGCCAGCGGCAATTTCGTCATTTTTCGCGACTGTGTCAGAATGGACTAAAATTTGGCAGGTTGACTGGAAACAAATATCGCGCCAGGGGCAATTTCGTCATTTTTCGCGACGGTGTCGAAATGGACCGAAATTTGGCAGGCTGATTAGAAACAAAAATCGCGTCGAGGGCAATTTCGTCATTTTTCGCGACGGTGTCGGAATGGGCTTAAATTTGGCAGGTTGATCGAAAACAAAAATCGCGTCGGGGGCAATTTCGTCATTTTTCGCGACGGTGTCGGAACCGTCTGAAATTTAACAGGTCGATTTGAAACGAAAATCGTGCCAGGTGCAATTTCGTCATTTTTCGTGACGGTGTCGAAATGGGCTGAAATTTGGCAGGTTTATTGGTAACAAAAATCGCGTCGGGGGCAATGTCGTCAATTTTCGCTACGGTGTCGGAATGAGCTTAAATTTGGCAGAATGATCGAAAAC
>NW_019259604.1:0-1058 GCF_002742605.1 Olea europaea var. sylvestris
TAATCTCTTGTGCCACAACGAGGCAGAATTCTCGCCGTTTAATTTTCGCTTTATATCTCGAGTACTTACATGCAAGGTTTCATTATAAGAAGCAACTGTATCAATTGAATAAAGATTAGCGTAATCTAACAAAGAACCGGAACCAACCCATTTTGAATCATGAAACAAACTAAATGTTCCATTTCCAAGTGAACAAGTATAAACCAAATTTGTCCAAAACAAAAATAGAAATCAAATTCCGTCTAAAAGACGGTACAATAAATGTCTCAACAAGATTCAAATAAAATTCAGTCTTTAACAATAATCTAAAATTTTCTATTGCCTCTACCTCCACATTCTTGTCGTCTCTAGCATAGATGTGTCTTTCACCATCACTTGGTTTTCGACAACTCAGGCAACCCTGCATAGACATACTGATGTGAGTTGTTACACCAGAATCTATCCACCATGTATGTCTAGGTACTGAAATTAAATTTATCTCGGAACAAACCAAATGAAGAAGAGTACATTTCTTTACACGACATGCGTGGTAATTGGTACAATTCTTCTTTTTATGACCTGCAGCTCCACAGAAGAAACAACTAGCTTCAGTTGGTTCCTTATGCTGTTTCTTTTGCGGTACCGTACCCACAGCTTTCTTATTAATCTTCCTTTTCTTGTTCTTTTTGTCCTTAGAGGTGGTGGCCAAATGAGTACTTTCTGTCTTCTCATGCTTCAGTCTATCCTCTTCCTAGACACAGTGTGAGATGAGCTCATTAAGGGACCATGAGTCCTTTTGACAATTTTAGCTCATCTTGAATTGACTGAAATGTGTCGGAAGGGATATCAGAACCAAGTGCACCAACAAGTCTTCAGATAAATCCAACTTGAGTACCTTTAATTTTGAAGCAACGTGAGACATTTCCATAATGTACTCCCGAATGTTTCCTTTCCCTTTATACCTCATTGAGACAAGGTTTGCTAAAAGTGTACTTATTTCAGCCTTTTCATTCTTGGCAAACCTCTTCTCAAGATCCTCAAGGAAACCCTTAGCCGTAGTCACCTTATCGGACATAGTG
>NW_019259605.1:0-1058 GCF_002742605.1 Olea europaea var. sylvestris
TTAGGGACCGTTGCCAGAAAATGCTTCACGCGCCCTCACGAGCTGCTTCTTTCCTCTGCACATGGGCCTCACGCGACACCCCATGCCCCGCTTTCGATAGACACACGCTGGCCTGCAGTGTTTGCCTCCTCCTGCACATGACGCCAGTGGTCTCCGTTTTCCCAAATTCCTTCTGGATTGATCAGAAAATGCGAAAAATGAAGACTGATTTTAACAGTTTTTGGACAGCTTCTTCGATCTGATTTCTGCCGATTTTTTGGATGATTTTTGGTAGATTTCATGAGCCAGAACCTTTACCTTGAAGCTCTGATACCAATTGTTGTGAAAGCTTTCTCAAAAGGACCTTCAAACGATGATTTTTCAGGCTCAGTCCAACGCACCTTTCTCAACCAACACCCAGTCCAATTGGCTCCGAACCACAACCAATTGATTCACCTTGGTTGCTATGCAATCTTACCCACGTAGGACAAGAAATGATGATGATTTATGGTCACAAAGGCTAAGAAAAGACACCACAAAGGTATACTATGACAGAACTACTAATTGCACACGTTATACAAGCGTTCTGGACACTTCTGGACACCTTTTTCTCAAACAAAAGGGGGGCAGCCGGGATTCACTATTTCTTCTCTCAAAATCACACAAAACATCATATCAAAGTGGCTAGGGTTATAGCCAAATATATATTCTAGGGTTAGGCTTTAAGTTGGGCCATTAAAGGGATAAACGAGCCAAGATTCAAGCTATCCATAAGGAATACAATTAGGCCGGGTGTATCTCATGGACTTGGTTGTTAGACTTATTTCATTCATCGGCCTATACCAAACTATGCCGAATGCAATAGGATAAATTTGGATGTTGGCATCTTGACATGTAGCAATAATTAATTTGCCTTGATATTTAGCTTTCAGAGTTGTGCCATCAACTAGAATTATGGGTCGCATTGCATTTCGAAAACCCCGAATACATTGTCTGAGAGCCATGAAGAAATACTTAAAACAATTATCACCCCCCATCTCAATAAAAAATGCCGTGTCAGGATTAGTTGTCCCCATGTT
>NW_019259606.1:0-1058 GCF_002742605.1 Olea europaea var. sylvestris
CCCCGGGGCGATTTTTGTTTCCGATCAACCAGTTAAATTTTAGCCCATTCCAACACAGTCGCGAAAAATGATGAAATTGCCCCAGACGCGGTTGTTGTTTCCAATCAACCAGTCAAATTTTAGCCCATTCCGACATCGTCGCGAAAAATGACGAAATTGCCCATGGCGTAATTTTAGTTTCCGATCAACCAGTCAAATTTTAGCCCATTTCGACACAGTCTAGAAAAATGACGAAATTGCCTCCGGTGCGATTTTTATTTCCGATCAACCCGCCAAATTTCAACCCATTCCGACGCAGTCGCGAAAAATGACGAAATTGCCTTCGGCGCGATTTTTGTTTCCGATCAACCATTCAGATTTTAGCCAATTTCGACACAGTGGCGAAAAATGACGAAATCCACCCGGCACGATTTTTGTTCCTGATCAACCAGTCAAATTTGAGCCCATTCCGACACAGTCACCAAAAATGACGAAATTGACCCCGGCGCGATTTTTGTTTCCGATCAAACTATCAAATTTTTGCCCATTCCGACACAGTCGCGAAAAATGACGAAATTGCCCCTGGCGCAGCTTTAGTTTCCGATCAACCAGTCAAATTTTAGCTTATTCCGACACAGTCCATAAAAATGATGAAATTGCCCTCGGCGCGATTTTTGTTTCCGATAAACCTGTTAAATTTTAGCCCATTCCGACACAGTCGCGAAAAATGACGAAATTGCCCCTGGCGCAGCTTTAGTTTCCGATCAACCAGTCAAATTTTAGCTTATTCCGACACAGTCCATAAAAATGATGAAATTGCCCTCGGCGCGATTTTTGTTTCCGATAAACCTGTTAAATTTTAGCCCATTCCGACACAGTCGCGAAAAATGACGAAATTCACCCGGCACGATTTTTGTTCCCGATCAACATGTCAAACTTGAGCCCATTCCGACACATTCGCAAAAAATGACGAAAATGACCCCGGCACGATTTTTATTCCCGATCAACCTGTCAAATTTGAGCCCATTCCGACACAGTCGCGAAAAATGACGAAATTGCCCCCGGCGGAATTTTTGTTT
>NW_019259607.1:0-1058 GCF_002742605.1 Olea europaea var. sylvestris
AAACGTAGCGACCATTTTGGATTGAACTCACCACTTCGTCGTGACGTATGAGGGATTTTAGCCTTTTTTTGAAAGAATGAGCAATTGCATATTTGGAACGCTTGGATTGTCGGCGTACGAAGAATTAAGTGTAACTTTTGCACAGGGTGTCCATTTTGGAACCATAAGTACTTTTTAGAAATTTAGCGATCGTTTTGGATTGAACTCACCACTTCATCGTGACGTACGAGGGATTTTGGCAATTTTTTGAAAGAATGAGCACTTGCATATTTAGAATGCTTGGAAAGTCGGCGGACGAAGAATTGAGCGTAACTTTTGCATCGGGTGTCCGTTTTGGGCCCATAAGAACTTTTTGGAAATGTAGCGACCGTTTTGAATTGAACTAACCACTTCATCGTGACGTATGAGGGATTTCGGCCACTTTTTAAAAGAATGAGCACTTGCATATTTGGATCGCTTGGATTGTCGGCGTACGAAGAATTGAGCGTAACTTTTGCATACGTGTCCGCTTTGGGCCCATAAGTCCTTTTTGGAAATGTAGCGACCGTTTTGGATTGAACACACAACTTTATCGTGACATACGAGGGATTTTGGCCAGTTTTCGAAAGAATGAGCACCTGCATATTTAGAACGCTTGGAGAGTCGGCGGACGAAGAATTGAGCGTAACTTTTGCACACGGTGTCTGTTTTGGGCCCATAAGAACTTTTTGGATTTGTAGCGACCATTTTGGATTGAACTCACCACTTCGTCGTGACGTATGAGGGATTTCTGCCAGTTTTCAAAAGAATGAGCACTTGCATATTTGGATCGCTTGGATTGTCGACATACGAAGAATTGAACATAACTTTTGCGCACGTGTCCGTTTTGGGCCCATAGGTACTATTTGAAAATGTAGCGACCGTTTTGGATTGAACACACAACATTATCGTGAAGAACGATGGATTTTTGCCATTTTTCAAAAGAATGAGCAATTGCATATTTAGAACGCTTGGAGAGTCGGCGGACGAAGAATTGAGCGTAACTTTTGCACATGGTGTCAGTTTTGGGCCCATAAGAA
>NW_019259608.1:0-1058 GCF_002742605.1 Olea europaea var. sylvestris
CCAAACGAAGGAATTTGGCTAAAATCCCAAGATTCCGGGTCTATGCCCCGAGTCCAATTTCATAAGCCATTTCCAATTAACCTGCCAAATTTCGGACCATTCCGACACTGTCGCAAAAAATGACAAAATTACCCATGTGCGATTTTGCTTTGTTAATTTTCTGTCCAGCACTTCTTCAACCTAACATAATTAATAAAGAAATCAATTATTCGGAGGCCCAAACGAAGGAATTTGGCAAAAATCCCATGATCCGAGGTCTGTGCCCCGAGTCCATTTTCGCGGGCTGTTTCCAATCAACCTGCCAAATTTCGGCCCATTCCGACACCGTCACGACAAATGATAAAATTACCCCTGGTGCGGTTTTGCTTTGTTAATTTTTTGTTTAGCACTTCTTCAACCTAACATAATTAAAAAGGAAATTAATCCGAATTTCAGCCCATTCCGACACCGTCGCGAAAAATGACAAAATTGCTCCTGGTGCGATTTTGCTTTATTAATTTTCTGTCCAACACGTCTTCAACCTAACATAATTAATAAGGAAATTAATTATTCAGAGGCCCAAACAATCAGCCTGCCAAATTTCGGCCCATTCCGACACCGTCGCGACAAATGACAAAATTACCCCTGATGCGGTTTGGCTTTATTAATTTTTTGTCCAGCCCTTCTTCGACTTGACATTATTAAAAAGGAGATTAATCCAAATTTTTGGCCCATTCCTACACCGTCGCGAAAAATGACAAAATTGCTTCTGGTGCGGTTTTGCTTTGTTAATTTTCTGTCCAACACTTCTTCAACCTAATGTAATTAATAAGGAAATTAATTGTTCGGAGGCCCAAACAAAGGAATTTGGCTAAAATCCCGTGATCCTGGGTCTATGCCCCGAGTCCAGTTTCGTAGGCCGTTTCCAAACAACCTACTATATTTCGGTCCACTGTGACACGTTCCGCCAAGTGACAAAATTGCCCCTAGTTCGTTTTATCTTTGTTAATTTTCTATCCAACACTTCTACAACCTGACGTAATTAATAAGGAAACTAATTATTCAGAGGCCCAAACGAA
>NW_019259609.1:0-1058 GCF_002742605.1 Olea europaea var. sylvestris
ATAGGGACCTTGTCTTCCATTCTTGAAAATTCAGCCAAATATTTGTAGTAGACAGCTTGAACACATAACTTCAACTCCTTCATCAACATTTCAAAGCCAAAGACTTAGCTAACTTCAAGGCTTCAGACAACATCCACAGCAAGTACTTGTGCAAATTTTTATTAAGTAATTTCACTTTTAAATCCCCATTATGTTAATATCTATATCTGGATTTGGGAACTATTGTTATTACTGTTAGCTTGCATGTCACATTATAGCTAACATGCATCATGATCCATGACATTATTTTTACCATTGCTGGTATGCATATCACATTACATAGATTGTTATCAGGCATATACCCTGCTATGATACATGATAGGCTTTTCGTGTATTATATATTGAAAAAATGTGAAATGCCGTTTATGAGTATTTGGAGGGGCAAAATGGACCCCATGTTTATTTGATATGTGTGCAGTGGACTGGTTTAGTCCACATTACAGAGGAGATGTTGCTAGAATTTCTACAAAATAATATTACATTTTTCGAAGCAATTCCTCTAAAGGAATAAGAGAAAGTAGCCCAAGAGGCAATTGTATAAAAATTAGCCTAAGAGGCATTAATCCATAGAGGTACTTTGAAATATATATATATATATATATATACTCAAAGTAGTTCGAAAATGAAAGAAAACGAGCTGGAACGCAAGAGGTCTGCCTCAAAACAAGGGAAATGGCCTAAAGAGGCACTTCTACGGCAAAAAGCCTAAGGGACCTGATAAAGAGCTAGATCCTACAAGGGCCACCTCAAAGAAAAGGCACAAGATGTCTATAAAAAAAGAGAAAAGAAAAAATGTGGGGCTCACACAGCACCCCCAATTGTGTATCAGCAAATGGAGCTATGTTATGACACAAAATTCGCATAAATGGGTAATTTCTACATATTTACAATTGAGGACAATTCGCTATTTACAATAAGTACCTCGAAGTACCTTAGGGATACACAAGTATACAATATGATTACTATATCAAATACACAATCCACGGGACCTCTCTTTTTTGGGGGATGTCTACCATATA
>NW_019259610.1:0-1058 GCF_002742605.1 Olea europaea var. sylvestris
CCATTCCGGCACCGTCGCGAAAAATGACGAAATAGCCCCTGGCATGATTTTTGTTTCCGATCAACCTGTCAAATTTTAGCCCAGTCCGACACTGTCGCGAAGAATGACGAAATTTCCCCCCGCGCGATTTTTGTTTTCGATAAACCGGTCAAATTTTAGCCCATTTCGACACCGTCGCGAAGAATGACGAAATTGCCCCCGTCGCGATTTTTGTTTCCGATCAACCAGTCAAATTTGAGCCCATTCCAACACCGTCGTGAAAAATGACAAAATTGACCGTGGCGCGATTTTTGTTTTCGATCAACCTGTCAAATTTTAGCCCATTCCGACACCGTCGCGAAAAAATGACTAAATTGCCCCTGGCGCGATTTTTGTTTCCGATCAACCTATTAAATTTTAGCCCATTCCATCACCGTCGCGAAAAATGACGAAATAGCCCCTGGCGCGATTTTTGTTTCCTATCAACCGCTCAAATTTTAGCCCAGTCCGACACCGTCGCGAAAAATGACGAAATTGCTCAAGGCACGATTTTTGTTTCCGATCAACCTGTCAAATTTTAGCCCACTCCGATACTGTCACGAAAAATGAAGAAATTGCCCCCGGCGCGATTTTTCTTTCCGATAAACCGGTCAAATTTTAGCCCATTTCGACACCGTCACGAAGAATGACGAAATTGCCCCTGGCGCGATTTTTGTTTCCGATCAACCAGTTAAATTTGAGCCCATTCCAACACCGCCACGAAAAATGAAAAAATTGACCCTGGCGCGATTTTTGTTTCCGATCAGCCTGTCAAATTTGAGCTCATTCTGACACCGTCGCGAAAAATTACGAAATTGCCTCCGGCGCGATTTTTGTTTCCGATCAACCTGTCAACTTTTAGCCCATTCCGACACCATCGCGAAGAATGACGAAATTGCCCCCGGCGCGATTTTTGTTTCCAATCAACCAGTCAAATTTGAGCCCATTCCAACACCACCGTGAAAAATGAAAAAATTGACCCTGGCTCGATTTTTGTTTCCGATCAACCTGTCAAATTTTAGCCCATTCCGACACCGTCT
>NW_019259611.1:0-1058 GCF_002742605.1 Olea europaea var. sylvestris
CCAATTAGTTTGATAATTTGTGATTAATAAATAAGTTGTAACATATAAAAATGTGTGATTTGTGATTAAATTTACAATTGTAACCCACATTTGATGTCTTTGTGACTGTGACGTTTTATGATTTGTAACTAATACGTAATTGTGATCATAATTTATACATTATTGTAACCTCAACATATTTAGCCCTTGTTTGAGCTCCATTTTTTCCATCAAAATACATTTTTCAGCTGTGATTTGACCTCACCTTAACCGCACATTTTTCAATAAAATAATTTTACACGTAAATTCATGACTTTTCTTTATTTTTTAACCACATTTTTCGTCAATATACTATTCAAAAATGCATTTTTAACAAGAATGTGACTCAAACAAGGGCTTGATCACCTATCAATTTAGTACCACCAAAATTTTAGAAAGAATTCTATCCCTTTAACAAGTTTGAAAGTGTATCTTTAAAGGTTTGTAGTTATTTATTTTTCCTTTAATTTAAATTTTCAGCTTTTTATGCGAAGGTGATTGCGTCATATCTGTTTAAAACACTGATAATTTTGAATCAACATTTGACAATAAGTTGGTAAGAGATCTCTTTCACAAAGAGATACTGAAGTATCCTCCAAAATTATTTTCTAATAAATAAGATGTTGTTTCTAGTGTATCGTTGTCTCCCCCAAATAATTTGAAGATACTTGCTCCTTCAAATTATCAGGATGGAATTTGAACATAATAACGGAAGGTCAACTTGATCAAATAAATATATCATATTAATCATTTTGAGGAGTAAAACATAAATATATACTTAATTAATTAATTTTGAAGTTAGGATACCTTGTAAAATTGAGCTCATATTTGCTGTTTAAACCATTTCCAACACAAGAAAGAATGTAGCCTGCGGGGTCCCTTTTGTTTTCTAGATAGACCAGCCTAATATGGCCCGATTGAAAAGTTAGCAGTGCTTGATTTGAGGAAGAAAATTGCCAGTTGAATATATCAAACATATTCTCAAAATAATTCAAATTCCAACTTTAGCTGGGAATATCGAAAATACAAAAGCAGAGGCT
>NW_019259612.1:0-13933 GCF_002742605.1 Olea europaea var. sylvestris
TCCCATCAACCTGTCAAATTTGAGCCCATTCCGACACAGTCAAGAAAAATGACGAAATTGAGCCCGGCGCGATTTTTGTTTCCAATCAACCTGTCAAATTTCAGCCCATTCCGACACGGTCGTGAAAAATGACGAAATTATCCCCGGCGTGGTTTTTGTTTCCGATCAACCAGTCAAATATTAGCCCATTCCGACACAGTCGCGAAAAATGGCGAAATTGTCCCCGGCGCGATTTTTGTTTTTGATCAACCAGTCAAATGTTGCGAAAAATGACGAAATTCCCTCGGCGCGATTTTTGTTCCCGATCAACCTGTCAAATTTGAGCCCATTCCGACATAGTCGCGAAAAATGACGAAATTGACCTCGGCGTGATTTTTGTTCCCGATCAACCTGTCAAATTTGAGCCCATTCCGACATAGTCGCGAAAAATGACGAAATTGACCTCGGCGTGATTTTTGTTCCCGATCAACCTGTCAAATTTGAGCCCATTCCGACATAGTCGCGAAAAATGACGAAATTGACCTCGGCGTGATTTTTGTTCCCGATCAACCTGTCAAATTTGAGCCCATTCCGACATAGTCGCGAAAAATGACGAAATTGACCTCGGCGTGATTTTTGTTCCCGATCAACCTGTCAAATTTGAGCCCATTCCGACATAGTCGCGAAAAATGACGAAATTGACCTCGGCGTGATTTTTGTTCCCGATCAACCTGTCAAATTTGAGCCCATTCCGACATAGTCGCGAAAAATGACGAAATTGACCTCGGCGTGATTTTTGTTCCCGATCAACCTGTCAAATTTGAGCCCATTCCGACACAGTCACGAAAAATGACGAAATTGACCCCGGCGCGATTTTAGTTTCCGATCAACATGTCAAATTTTAGCCCATTCCGACACAGTAGCGAAAAATGACGAAATTGCCCCCGGCGTTTTTTGTTCCCGATCAACCTGTCAAATTTGAGCCCATTCCGACATAGTCGCGAAAAATGACGAAATTGACCTCGGCGTGATTTTTGTTCCCGATCAACCTGTCAAATTTGAGCCCATTCCGAAACAGTCGCGAAAAATGACAAAATTGACCCCGGCGCGATTTTTGTTTCCGATCAACCTGTCAAATTTCAGCGCATTCCGACACAGTCGCGAAAAATGACCAAATTATCCTCGGCGCGGATTTTGTTTCCGATCAACCAGTCAAATTTTAGCCCATTCCGACATCGTTGTGAAAAATGACGATATTGTTCCCAGCGCTGTTTTTGTTTCCGATCAACCTGTCAAATTTTAGCCAATTCCGACACAGTCGCGAAAAACGAAGAAATTGCCCCCAACGCGGTTATTGTTCCCGATCAACCCGTCAAATTTTAGACCATTCCGACACCATTGCAAAAAATGTCGAAATTGCCCCCGGCGCGATTTTTGTTCCCGATCTACCTGTCAAATTTTAGGCCATTCCGACACGGTCGCGAAAAACGACGAAATTGACCTCGACGAGATTTTTGTTCCCGATCAACCTGTCAAATTTGAGCCCATTCCGACACAGTCGCGAAAAATGACGAAATTGACGCCGGCATGATTTTTGTTTCCGATCAACCTGTCAAATTTTAGCCCATTCCGACACCGTCGCGAAAAATGACGAAATTATCTCCAGTGCGGTTTTTTTTCCGATCAACCAGTCAAATTTTAGCCCATTCCGACACAGTCGCGAAAAATGACGAATTGCCCCCGGCGCGGTTATTGTTCCCGATCAACCAGTCAAATTTTAGCCCATTCCGACAACATTGCAAAAAATGACGAAATTGCCCCCGGCGCGATTTTGTTCCCGATCAACCTGTCAAATTTGAGCCCATTCCGACGCAGTCGCGAAAAATAACGAAATTGACCTCGGCGCGATTTTTGTTTCCGATCAACCTGTCAAATTTCAGTCCATTACGACACATTCACGAAAAATGGCGAAATTATCCTCGGCGCGGATTTTGTTTCCTATCAACCACTCAAATTTGAGCCCATTCCGACACAGTCGCGAAAAATGACGAAATTGAAGTCGGCGCGATTTTTGTTTCCGATCAACCTGTCAAATTTCAGCCCATTCCGACATAGTCGTGAAAAATGACGAAATTATCCTCGACGCGGATTTTGTTTCCGATCAACCAGTCAAATTTTAGCCCATTCCAACATCGTCGTGAAAAACGACGAAATTGCTCCCGACGCGATTTTTGTTTTCGATCAACCTGTCAAGTTTTAGCCAATTCCGACACAGTTGTGAAAAATGACGAAATTCACTCGGCGCGGTTTTTGTTCCCGATAAACCTGTCAAATTTGAGCCCATTCCGACACAGTCACGAAAGATGACGAAATTGACCCCGGCGCGATTTTTGTTTCCGATCAACCTGTCAAATTTCAGCCCATTCTGACACGGTCGCGAAAAATGATGAAATTATCCCCGGCGCGATTTTTGTTTCCGATCAGCCAGTCAAGTTTAAGCCGACTTCGACACCGTCGCGAAAAATGATGGAATAGCCCCCGACGAGTTTTTGTTTCCGATCAACCGTTCAAATTTTAGCCAATTCCGACACAATCGCGAAAAATGACGAAATTGCCCCTGGCGCGGTTTTTGTTCCCGATCAACCAGTCAAATTTTAGCCCATTCCGACACCATTGCAAAGAATGACGAAATTGCCCCCGGCACGGTTTTTGTTCCCGATCAACCTATCAAATTTGAGCCCATTCCATCACAGTCACGAAAAATGACGAAATTGACCCCGGCGCGATTTTTGTTTCTCATCAACTTGTCAAATTTCAGCCCATTCCGACACAGTTGCGAAAAATGTCGAAATTATCCCCGACGCGATTTTTGTTTCCGATCAACCATTCAAATTTTAGCCCATTCCGACATCGTATGAAAAATGACGAAATTACCCCAGGCGCGATTTTTGTTTCCGATCAACCTGTCAAATTTTAGCCAATTTTGACAAAGTTGCGAAAATTGACGAAATTCACACGGCGCGGTTTTTGTTCCCGATCAACCGGTTAAATTTGAGCCCATTCCGACACAGTCGCGAAAAATGACGAAATTGCCCACGGCGCGGTTTTTTGTTTCCGATCAACCTGTCAAATTTTAGCCAATTCCGACACCGTCGCGAAAAATGACAAACTTGTCCCCGGCTCGATTTTGTTTCCGATCAACCTGTCAAATTTTAGCCCATTCCGACACAGTCGAGAAAAATGACGAAATTGTCCCCAGCGCGGTTTTTGTTTCCGATCAACCTATCTAATTTTAGCCCATTCCGACACCGTCGCGAAAAATGACGAACTTGCCCCCAGCGCGGTTTTTGTTTCCGATCAACCTATCTAATTTTAGCCCATTCCGACACCATCGCGAAAAATGACGAACTTGCCCCCGGAGCAATTTTTGTTTCCGATCAACATGCCGAATTTTAGCCCATTCCGACACAGTCGCGTAAAATGACGAAATTGCCCGCGGAGCGGTTTTTTGTTTCCGATCAACCTGTCAAATTTTAGCCCACTCCGACACAGTTGTGAAAAATGACGAAATTCACCCGGCGATGTTTTTGTTCCCGATCAACCTGTCAAATTTGAGCCCATTCCGACACAGTCGCGAAAAATGACGAAATTGACCCCGGCGCGATTTTTGTTTCCGATCAACCTGTCAAATTTCAGCCCATTTCGACACAGTCGTGAAAAATGACGAAATTATCCTCGGCGCGGATTTTGTTTCCGATCAACCAGTCAAATTTTAGCCCATTCCGACATCGTCGTGAAAAATGACGAAATTGCCCTGGCGCGATTTTTGTTTTCGATCAACCCGTCAAATTTTAACCAATTCCGACACAGTTGTGAAAAATGACGAAATTCACTCGGCTCGATTTTTGTTCCCGATCAACCTGTCAAATTTGAGCCCATTCCGACACAGTCACGAAAAATGACAAAATTGGCCCCGGCGCGATTTTTGTTTCCGATCAACATGTCAAATTTTAGCCCATTCCGACACAGTAGCGAAAAATGACGAAATTGCCCCCGGTGTGATTTTTGTTCCCGATCAACCTGTCAAATTTGTGCCCATTCCGACACAGTCGCGAAAAATGACGAAATTGACCCCGGCGCGATTTTTGTTTCCGATCAACCTGTCAAATTTCAGCCCATTCCGACACAGTCGCGAAAAATGACCAAATTATCCTCGGCGCGGATTTTGTTTCCAATCAACCAGTCAAATTTTAGCCCATTCCGACATCGTCGTTAAAAATGACGAAATTGCTCCCGAGGCGATTTTTGTTTCCGATCAACCTGTCAAATTTTAGCCAACTCCGACACAGTCGCGAAAAATGAAGAAAATGCCCCCACGCGGTTATTGTTCCCGACCAACCAGTCAAATTTTAGACCATTCCGACACCATTGCAAAAAATGACGAAATTGCCCCCGGCGCGATTTTTGTTCCCGATCTACCTGTCAAATTTTAGGCCATTCCGACACAGTCGGGAAAAATGACGAAATTGACCTCGACGCGATTTTTGTTCCCAATCAACTTGTCAAATTTGAGCCCATTCCGACACAGTCGCGAAAAATGACGAAATTAACCCCGGCGTGATTTTTTTTTCCGATCAACCTGTCAAATTTCAGCCCATTCCGACACCGTCGCGAAAAATGACGAAATTATCTCCAGCGCGATTTTTGTTTCCGATCAACATGTCAAATTTTAGCCCATTTCGACACAGTCGCGAAAAATGACGAAATTGCCCCCGGTGCTGTTATTGTTCCCGATCAACCAGTCAAATTTTAGCCCATTCCGACACCATTGCAAAAAATGACGAAATTGCCCACGGCGCGATTTTGTTCCCGATCAACCTGTCAAATTTGAGCCCATTCCGACACAGTCGCGAAAAATAACGAAATTGACCTCGACGCGATTTTTGTTTCCGATCAACCTGTCAAATTTCAGTCCATTACGACACATTCGCGAAAAATGGCGAAATTATCCTCGGTGCGGATTTTGTTTCCTATCAACCTGTCAAATTTGAGCCCATTCCCACACAGACGCGAAAAATGACGAAATTGACCTCGGCGCGATTTTTGTTTCCGATCAACCTGTCAAATTTTAGACCATTCCGACATATTCGTGAAAAATGACGAAATTATCCTCGACGCGGATTTTTTCCTATCAACCAGTCAAATTTTAGCCCATTCCAACATCGTCGTGAAAAATGACGAAATTGTTCCCGGCGCGATTTTTGTTTCCGATCAACCTGTCAAATTTTAGCCAATTTGGACACAGTTGTGAAAAATGACGAAATTCACTCGGCGCGATTTTTGTTCCCGATAAACCTGTCAAATTTGAGCCCATCCCGACACAGTCTAGAAAAATGATGAAATTGACCCCGGCGCGATTTTTGTTTCTGATCGACCTGTCAAATTTTAGCCCATTCCGACACAGTAGCGAAAAATGACGAAATTGACCTCGGCGTGATTTTCGTTCCCGATCAACCTGTCAAATTTGAGCCCATTCCGACACAGTCACGAAAGATGACGAAATTGACCCCGGCGCGATTTTTGTTTCCGATCAACCTGTCAAATTTCAGCCCATTCTGACACGGTCGTGAAAAATGACGAAATTATCCCCGACGCGATTTTTGTTTCCGATCAACCAGTCAAATTTAAGCCGACTCCGACACCGTCGCGAAAAATGGTGGAATAGCCCCCGACGAGTTTTTGTTTCCGATCAACCGTTCAAATTTTAGCCAATTCCGACACAATCGCGAAAAATGACGAAATTGCCCCTGGCGCGGTTTTTGTTCCCGATCAACCTGTCAAATTTGAGCCCATTCCGACACAGTCGCGAAAAATGACGAAATTGCCCCCGGCGCGATTTTTGTTTCCGATCAACCTGTCAAATTTGAGCCCATTCCGACACAGTCGCGAAAAATAACGAAATTGACCCCGGCGCGATTTTTGTTTCCCATCAACCTGTCAAATTTCAGCCCATTCCGACACAGTTGCGAAAAATGACGAAATTACCCCCGGCGCGGTTTTTGTTTCCGATAAACCAGTCAAATTTGAGCCCATTCCGACATCGTCACGAAAAATGACGAAATTGCCCCAGGCGCGATTTTTGTTTCCGATCAACCTGTCAAATTTTAGCCAATTCTGACAAAGTTGCGAAAATTGACGAAATTCACCCGGTGCGGTTTTTTTTTCCCGATCAACCGGTTAAATTTGAGCCTATTCCGACACAGTCACGAAAAATGACGAAATTGCCCACGGCGCAGATTTTTATTTCTGATCAACCTGACAAATTTTAGCCAATTTCGACACCGTCGCGAAAAATGACGAACTTGCCCCCGGCGCGATTTTGTTTCCGATCAACCTGTAAAATTTTAGCCCATTCCGACACAGTCACGAAAAATGACTAAATTGACCCCGGTGCGATTTATGTTTCCGATCAACATGTCAAATTTTAGCCCATTCCGACATAGTAGCGAAAAATGACAAAATTGCCTCCGGCGTGATTTTTGTTCCCGATCAACCTGTCAAATTTGAGCCCATTCCGACACAGTCGCCATAAATGACGAAATTGACCCCGGCGCGATTTTTGTTTCCGATCAACCTGTCAAATTTCAGCCCATTCCGACACAGTAGCGAAAAATGACGAAATTATCCTCGGCGCGGATTTTGTTTCCGATCAACCAGTCAAATTATAGCCCATTCCGACATCGTCGTGAAAAATGATGAAATAGCCCCCGACGCAGTTTTTGTTTCCGATCAACCTGTCAAATTTTAGCCAATTCCGACACAATCGCGAAAAATGACGAAATTGCCCCTGGCACGGTTTTTGTTCCCGATCAACCAGTCAAATTTTAGCCCATTCCGACACCATTGCAAAGAATGACGAAATTGCCCCCGGCACGGTTTTTGTTCCCGATCAACCTATCAAATTTTGAGCCCATTCCATCACAGTCACGAAAAATGACGAAATTGACCCCGGCGCGATTTTTGTTTCCCATCAACTTGTCAAATTTCAGCCCATTCCGACATAGTTGCGAAAAATGTCGAAATTATCCCCGGCGCAGTTTTTTTTCCGATCAACCATTCAAATTTTAGCCCATTCCGTCATCGTCGTGAAAAATGACGAAATTAACCCAGGCGCGATTTTTGTTTCTGATCAACCTGTCAAATTTTAGCCAATTCTGACAAAGTTGCGAAAATTGACGAAATTCACACGGCACGGTTTTTGTTCCCAATCAACCGGTTAAATTTGAGCTCATTCCGACACAGTCGCGAAAAATGAAGAAATTGCCCACGGCATTTTTTGTTTCCGATCAACCTGTCAAATTTTAGCCAATTCCGACACCGTCGCGAAAAATGACAAACTTGTCCCCGGCGCGATTTTGTTTCCGATCAACCTGTCAAATTTTAGCCCATTCCGACACAGTCGCGAAAAATGACGAAATTGCCCCCAGCGCGATTTTTGTTTCCGATCAACCTATCTAATTTTAGCCCATTCCGACACCGTCGCAAAAAATGACGAACTTGCCCCCAGCGCAGTTTTTGTTTCCGATCAACCTATCTAATTTTAGCCCATTCCGACACCATCGCGAAAAATGACGAACTTGCCCTCGGAGCGATTTTTGTTTACGATCAACATGCCGAATTTTAGCCCATTCCGACACAGTCGCGTAAAATGACAAAATTGCCCGCGGAGCGATTTTTTGTTTCCGATCAACCTGTCAAATTTTAGCCCACTCCGACACAGTTGTGAAAAATGACGAAATTCACCCGGCGATGTTTTTGTTCCCGATCAACCTGTCAAATTTGAGCCCATTCCGACACAGTCGCGAAAAATGACGAAATTGACCCCGGGGCGATTTTTGTTTCCGATCAACCTGTCAAATTTTAGCCCATTCCGACACAGTCGTGAAAAATGACGAAATTATCCTCGGCGCGGATTTTGTTTCCGATCAACCAGTCAAATTTTAGCCCATTCCGACATCGTCGTGAAAAATGACGAAATTGCCCTCAGCGCGATTTTTGTTTTCGATCAACCCGTAAAATTTTAGCCCATTCCGACACAGTCGCGAAAAATGACGAAATTATCCTCGGCGCGAATTTTGTTTTCGATCAACCAGTCAAATTTTATCCCATTCCGACATCGTCGCGAAAAATGACGAAATTACCCCCGGCGCGATATTTGTTTCCGATCAACCTGTCAAATTTTAGCCAATTCCGACACAGTTGCGAAAAATGACGAAATTCACCTGGCGCAATTTTTGTTCCCGATCAACCTGTCAAATTTGAGCCCATTCCGACACAGCCGCGAAAAATGACGAAATTGACCTCGGCGCGATTTTTGTTTCCGATCAACCTGTCAAATTTCAGCCCATTCCGACACAGTCGCGAAAGATGACGAAATTATCCTCGGCACGGATTTTGTTTCCGATCAACCAGTCAAATTTTAGCCCATTCCGACATCGTTGTGAAAAATGACGAAATTGCCCCCGACGCGATTTTTGTTTCCGATCAACCTGTCAAATTTTAGCCAATTCCGACACAGTTGTGAAAAATGACGAAATTCACTCGGCGTGGTTTTTGTTCCCGATCAACCAGTCAAATTTTAGACCATTCCGACACCATTGCAAAAAATGACGAAATTGCCCCCGGCGCGATTTTTGTCCCCGATCTACCTGTCAAATTTTAGGCCATTCCGACACAGCCGGGAAAAATGACGAAATTGACCTCGACGCGATTTTTGTTCCCGATCAACCTGTCAAATTTGAGCCCATTCCGATACAGTCGCGAAAAATGACGAAATTGACCCCGGCGTGATTTTTTTTTCCGATCAACCTGTCAAATTTCAGCCCATTCTGACACCGTCCCGAAAAATGACGAAATTATCTCCATTGTGATTTTTGTTTCCGATCAACATGTCAAATTTTAGCCCATTCCGACACAGTCGCGAAAAATGACGAAATTGCCCCCGGCGCTGTTATTGTTCCCGATCAACCAGTCTAATTTTAGCCCATTCCGACACCATTGCAAAAAATGACGAAATTGCCCCCGGCGCGATTTTGTCCACGATCAACCGATCAAATTTTAGCCCATTCCGACACAGTTGTGAAAAATGAAGAAATTCACTCGGCGCGGTTTTTGTTCCCGATAAACCTATCAAGTTTGAGCCCAGCCGACACAGCCACGAAAAATGACGAAATTGACCCCGGCGCGATTTTTGTTTCTGATCAACCTGTTAAATTTTAGCCCATTCCGACACAGTTGCGAAAAATGACGAAATTGCCCATGGCGCGGTTTTTGTTCCCGATCAAGCAGTCAAATTTTAGCCCATTCCGACACCATTGCAAAAAATGACGAAATTGCCCCCGGCACGATTTTTGTTCCCGATCAACCTGTCAAATTTGAGCCCATTCCGACACAGTCGCGAAAAATGACGAAATTGACCCCGGCGCGATTTTTGCTTCCCATCAACCTGTCAAATTTCAGCCCATTCCGACACAGTTGCGAAAAATGTCGAAATTACCCCCGGCGCGGTTTTTGTTTCCGATAAACCAGTCAAATTTGAGCCCATTCCGACATCGTCGTGAAAAATGACGAAATTGCCCCAGGCACGATTTTTGTTTCCGATCAACCTGTCAAATTTTAGCCAATTCTGACAAAGTTACGAAAATTGACGAAATTCACCCGGTGCGGTTTTTGTTCCCAATCAACCGGTTAAATTTGAGCCTATTCCGACACAGTCACGAAAAATGACAAAATTGCCCACGGCGCGGATTTTTATTTCTGATCAACCTGACAAATTTTAGCCAATTTCGACACCGTCGCGAAAAATGACGAACTTGCCCCCGGCGCGATTTTGTTTCCGATCAACCTGTCAAATTTTAGCCCATTCCGACACAGTCACGAAAAATGACGAAATTGACCCCGGCTTGATTTTTGTTTCCGATCAACATGTCAAATTTTAGCCCATTCCGACATAGTAGCGAAAAATGACAAAATTGCCTCCGACGTGATTTTTGTTCCCGATCAACCTGTCAAATTTGAGCCCATTCCGACACAGTCGCCATAAATGACGAAATTGACCCCGGCGCGATTTTTGTTTCCGATCAACCTGTCAAATTTCAGCCCATTCCGACATAGTTGCGAAAAATGACGAAATTATCCTAGGCGCGGATTTTGTTTCCGATCAACCAGTCAAATTTTAGCCCATTCCGACATCGTCGTGAAAAATGATGAAATAGCCCCCGACGCAGTTTTTCTTTCCGATCAACCTGTCAAATTTTAGCCAATTCCGACACAATCGCGAAAAATGACGAAATTGCCCCTGGCGCGGCTTTTGTTCCCGATCAACCAGTCAAATTTTAGCCCATTCCGACACCATTGCAAAGAATGACGAAATTGCCCCCGCGCGCGGTTTTTGTTCCCGATCAACGTGTCAAATTTGAGCCCATTCCGTCACAGTCGCGAAAAATGGCGAAATTGACCCCGGCGCGATTTTTGTTTCCCATCAACATGTCAAATTTCAGCCCATTCCGACACAGTTGCGAAAAATGTCGAAATTATCCCCGGCGAGGTTTTTGTTTCCGATCAACCATTCAAATTTGAGCCCATTCCGACATCGTCGTGAAAAATGACGAAATTACCCCAGGCGCGATTTTTGTTTCCGATCAACCAGTCAAATTTTAGCCCATTCCGACACCATTGCAAAAAATGACGAAATTGCCCCCGGCACGATTTTTGTTCCCGATCAACCTGTCAAATTTGAGCCCATTCCGACACAGTCGCGAAAAATGTCGAAATTGACCCCGGCGCGATTTTTGTTTCCCATCAACCTGTCAAATTTCGGCCCATTCCGACACAGTTGCGAAAAATTTCGAAATTACCCCCGGCGCGGTTTTTGTTTCCGATAAACCAGTCAAATTTGAGCCCATTCCGACATCGTCGTGAAAAATGACGAAATTACCCCAGGCGCGATTTTTGTTTCCGATCAACCTGTCAAATTTTAGCCAATTCTGACAAAGTTGCGAAAATTGACTAAATTCACCCGGCGCGATTTTTGTTCCCGATCAACCGGTTAAATTTGAGCCCATTCCGACACAGTCGCGAAAAATGACGAAATTGCCCACGGCGAGGATTTTTATTTCCGATCAACCTGTTAAATTTTAGCCAATTCCGACACCGTCGCGAAAAATGACGAACTTGCCCCCGGTGCGATTTTGTTTCCGATCAACCTGTCAAATTTTAGCCCATTCCGACACAGTCGCGAAAAATGACGAAATTGCCCCCAGTGCGGTTTTTGTTTTCGATCAACCTATCTAATTTTAGCCCATTCCGACACAGTTGCGAAAAATGACGAACTTGCCCCCAGCGCGGTTTTTGTTTCCGATCAACCTATCTAATTTTAGCCCATTCCGACACCATCGCGAAAAATGACGAAGTTGCCCCCGGAGCGATTTTTGTTGCCGATCAACATGTCGAATTTTAGCCCATTCCGACACAGTCGCGAAAAATGACGAAATTGCCCGCGGAGCGATTTTTTGTTTCCGATCAACCTGTCAAATTTCAGCCCATTCGGACTAAGTTGCGAAAAATGACGAAATTCACCCGGCGATGTTTTTGTTCCCGATCAACCCGTCAAATTTGAGCCCATTCCGTCACAGTCGCGAAAAATGACGAAATTGACCCCGGCGCGATTTTTGTTTCCGATCAACCTGTCAAATTTCAGCCCATTCGGACTAAGTTGCGAAAAATGACGAAATTCACCCAACGCAGTTTTTGTTCCCGATCAACCTGTTGAATTTGAGCCCATTCCGACACGATCGCGAAAAATGACGAAATTGCCCCTGGCTCGATTTTTTTCCCGATCAACCAGTCAAATTTTAGCCCATTCCGACACAGTCGCAAAAAATGACGAAATTGCCCATGGCGCGATTTTTGTTTCCGATCAACCAGTCAAATATTAGCCCATTCCGACACAGTCTTGAAAATGACGAAATTGTCCCGGCGTGATTTTTTTTCCCAAATAACCTGTCAAATTTGAGCCCATTCCGACACAGTCGCGAAAAATGACGAAATTGCCCCTGGCGCGATTTTTGTTTCCGATCAACCTGTCAAATTTTAGCCCATTCCGACACAGTCGCGAAAAATCACGAAATTGACCTCGACGCGATTTTTGTTTCCTATCAACCTGTCAAATTTCAGCCCATTCCGACACAGTCGCGAAAAATGACGAAATTATCCTCTGCGCGGATTTTTTTTCGATCAACCAGTCAAATTTTATCCCATTCCGACATCGTCGCGAAAAATGACGAAATTGCCCCCGGCGCGATATTTGTTTTCGATCAACCTGTCAAATTTTAGCCAATTCCGACACAGTTGCGAAAAATGACGAAATTCACCTGGCGCGGTTTTTGTTCCCGATCAACCTATCAAATTTAAGCCCATTCCGACACAGTCGCGAAAAATGACGAAATTGACCTCGGCGCGATTTTTGTTTCCGATCAACCTGTCAAATTTCAGCCCATTCCGACACAGTCGCGAAAGATGACGAAATTATCCTCGGCGCGGATTTTGTTTCCGATCAACCAGTCAAATTTTAGCCCATTTCGACATCGTCGTGAAAAATGACGAAATTGCCCCCGGCGCGATTTTTGTTTCCGATCAACCCGTCAAATTTTAGCCAATTCCGACACAGTTGTGAAAAATGACGAAATTCACTCGGCGCGATTTTTGTTCCCAATCAACCTGTCAAATTTAAGCCCATCCCGATGCAGCCACGAAAAATGACGAAATTGGCCCCGGCGCGATTTTTGTTTCTGATCAACACGTCAAATTTTAGCCCATTCCGACACCGTTGCAAAAAATGACGAAATTGCCCCCGGCGCGATTTTTGTTTCTGATCAACACGTCAAATTTTAGCCCATTCCGACACAGTAGCGAAAAATGACGAAATTGCCTACGGCGTGATTTTTGTTCCCGATCAACCTGTCAAATTTGAGCCCATTCCGACACAGTCAAGAAAAATGACGAAATTGACCCCGGCGTGATTTTTGTTCCCAATCAGCCTGTCAAATTTGAGCCCATTCCGACACAGTCGCGAAAAATGACGAAATTGACACGGCGCGATTTTCGTTTCCGATCAACCTGTCAAATTTCAGCCCATTCCGACACGGTCGCGAAAAATGACGAAATTATCCACGGCGCGATTTTTGTTTCCGATCAACCTGTCAAATTTCCGCCCATTCCGACACGGTCGCGAAAAATGACGAAATTATCCCCGGCGCGGTTTTTGTTTCCGATCAACCAGTCAAATATTAGTCCATTCCGGCACAGTCGCGAAAAATGTCGAAATTATCCTCGGCGCGGATTTTGTTTCCGATCAACCAGTCAAATTTTAGCCCATTCCGACATCGTCGTGAAAAATGACGAAATTGGCCCCGGCGCGATTTTTGTTTCTGATCAACACGTCAAATTTTAGCCCATTCCGACACAGTAGCGAAAAATGAGGAAATTGCCTATGGCGTGATTTTTGTTCCCGATCAACCTGTCAAATTTGAGCCCATTCCGACACAGTCGCGAAAAATGACGAAATTGACCCTGAGCCCATTCCGACACAGTCGCGAAAAATGACGAAATTGACCCGGAGCGATTTTTGTTTCCGATCAGCCTGTCAAATTTCAGCCCATTCCGATACGGTCGCGAAAAATGACGAAATTATCCCCGGCGCGGTTTTTGTTTCCGATCAACCAGTCAAATATTAGCCCATTCCGGCACAGTCGCGAAAAATGTCGAAATTGTCCCCGGCGCGATTTTTGTTTTTGATCAACTAGTCAAATGTTGCGAAAAATGACGAAATTCACTCGGCGCGATTTTTGTTCCCGATCAACCTGTCAAATTTGAGCCCATTCCGACACAGTCACGA
>NW_019259612.1:17660-27979 GCF_002742605.1 Olea europaea var. sylvestris
TAAACCTGTCAAATTTGAGCCAATTCCGACACAGTCGAGAAAAATGACGAAATTGCCGCCGGCGCGATTTTTATTTCAGATCAAACGGCCAAATTTTAGCTAATTCCGACACGGTCGAGAAAAATGACGAAATTGCCCACGACGCGGTTTTTGTTCCCGATCAACCTGTCAAATTTGAGCCCATTCCGACACAGTCAAGAAAAATGATGAAATTGCCGACGGTACGATTTTTATTTCCGATCAAACTGCCAAATTTCAGCAAATTCCAACACAGTCGTGAAAAATGACGATACTACCAACGGCGCGATCATTGTTTCCGATCAAACTGTCAAATTTGAGCCCATTCCGAAACAGTCGAGAAAAATGACAAAATTGCCCCCGGCGCGGTTTTTTTTTCCGATTAACAAGTCAAATTTTAGCCAATTCCGACACAGAAGCGAAAAATGACGAAATTACACCCGGCGCAATTTTTGTTCCCGATAAACCTGTCAAATTTGAGTCCATTCCAACACAGTCGAGAAAAATGACGAAATTGCCGTCGGCGCGATTTTTATTTCCGATCAAACTGCCAAATTCCAGCCCATTCCGACACAGTCAAGAAAAATGACGAAATTGCCCCCGGCGCAGTTTTTGTTTCCGATCAACCAGTCAAATTTTAGCGAATTCAGACACAGTCTTGAAAAATGACGAAATTACACCCAGCGCGGTTTTTGCTCCCGATCAACTTGTCAAATTTGAGCCCATTCCGACACAGTCGAGAAAAATGACGAAATTGCCCCCGGCGCGATTTTTGTTAAACCTGTCAAATTTGAGCCCATTCCAACACAGTCGAGAAAAATGACGAAATCGCCGCCGGCGCGATTTTTATTTCCGATCAAACTGCCAAATTTCAGCCAATTCCGACACAGTTGAGAAAAATGTCGAAATTTCCCCCGGGGCGATTTTTGTTTCCGATCAAACTGTCAAATTTGAGCCCGTTCCGACACATTCGCGAAAAATGACGAAATTACACCCGGCGATGTTTTTGTTCCCGATCAACCTGTCAAATTTGAGCCCATTCCGACACAGTCGAGAAAAATGACAGAATTGCCCACAGCGCGATTTTTATTTTAGATCAAACTGCAAAATTTCAGCCAATTCCGACACAGTCGTGAAAAATGACGAAATTACACCCGGCGCGATTTTCGTTCCCGATAAACCTGTCAAATTTGAGCCCATTCCGACACAGTCGAGAAAAATGACGAAATTGCCGTCGGCGCGATTTTTATTTCCGATCAGACTGCCCAATTTCAGCCAATTCCGACACAGTCGAGAAAAATGACGAAATAGCCCCCGGTGTAGTTTTTGTTTCCGATCGACCAGTCAAATTTTAGCCAATTTCGACACAGTCGCGAAAAATGACGAAATTACACCCTGCGCGGTTTTTCTTCCCGATAAACCTGTCAAATTTGAGCCCATTCCGACGCAGTCGAGAACAATGACGAAATAGCCGTCGGCGTGATTTTTAATTCCGATCAAACTCCCAAATTTCAGCCAATTTCGACGCTGTCGAGAAAAATGACGAAATTGCCCCCGGTGCGATTTTTGTTCCCGATCAAACTGTCAAATTTGAGCCCATTCCGACACAGTCGAGAAAAATGACGAAATTGCCCACGACGCGATTTTTATTTCAGATCAAACTGCCAAATTTCAGCCAATTCCGACACAGTCGAGAAAAATGACGAAATTGCACCTGCGCGGTCTTTGTTTCCGAACAACCAGTCAAATTTTAGCCAATTCCGACACTGTCGCGAAAAATTACGAAATTGCCCCGGCGCGGTTTTTGTTTCCTATCAACCTGTCAAATTCGAGCCCATTCTGACACAGCCGAGAAAAATGTCAAAATTGCCCCCGGCGCGATGTTTATTTCAGATCAAACTGCCAAATTTCAACCAATTCCGACACAGTCGTGAAAAATGACGAAATTACACCCGGCGCGATTTTCGTTCCCGATAAACCTGTCAAATTTGAGCCCATTCCGACACAGTCGCGAAAAATGACGAAATTACACCCGGCGCGATTTTCGTTCCCGATAAACCTGTCAAATTTGAGCCCATTCCAACACAGTCAAGAAAAATGACGAAATTGCCGTCGGCGCGATTTTTATTTCCGATCAGACTGCCCAATTTCAGCCAATTTCGACACAGTCGAGAAAAATGACGAAATTGCCCCCGGTGCAGTTTTTGTTTCCGATCGACCAGTCAAATTTTAGCCAATTCCGACACTGTCGCGAAAAATTACGAAATTGCCCCGGCGCGGTTTTTTTTTCCTATCAACCTGTCAAATTCGAGCCCATTCTGACACAGCCGAGAAAAATGTCAAAATTGCCCCCGGCGCGATATTTATTTCTGATCAAACTGCCAAATTTCAGCCAATTCCGACACAGTCGAGAAAAATGAAGAAATTGCCCCCGGTGCGGTTTTTGTTTACGATCAACCAGTCAAATTTTAGCCAATTTCGACACAGTCGCGGAAAATGACGAAATTACACCCGGCGCGATTTTGGTTCCCGATCAACCTGTCAAATTTGAGCCCATTCCGACACAGTCGCGAAAAATGATGAAATTGCCCCCGGCGCGATTTTTGTTTCCGATCAACCTGTTAAATTTCAGCCCATTCCGACATCGTCGAGAAAAATGACGAAATTGCCCTCGGCGCGGTTTTTATTTCCGATAAACCTGTCAAATTTTAGCCAATTCCGACACAGTCGTGAAAAATGACGAAATTAAACCCGGCGCTATTTTTGTTCCCGATCAACCTGCCAAATTTGAGCCCATTCCGACACAGTCGAAAAAATTGGCGAAATTGCCCCCGTGGCGATTTTATTTCAGATCAAACTGCGAAATTTCAACCAATTCCAACACAATCGAGAAAATGACGAAATTGCCCCCGGCAAGATTTTTGTTTCCTATCAACCAGTCAAATTTTAGCCAATTACGACACAGTCGCGAAAAATGACCAAATTACACCCGGCGCGGTTTTTGTTCCCAATCAACCTGTCAAATTTGAGCCCATTCCGACACAGTCGAGAAAAATGACGAAATTGCCGCCGGCGCGATTTTTCTTTCCGATCAAACTGCCAAATTTCAGCAAATTTCGACACAGTCGAGAAAAATGACGAAATTGCCTCCGGCGCTATTTTTGTTTACGATCAAACTGTCAAATTTTTGCCAATTCCGACACAGTCGAGAAAAATGACGAAATTGCCCCCGGCGCGATTTTTGTTTCAGATCAAACAGCGAAATTTCAGCCAAATCCGAGACAGTCGAGAAAAATGAAGAAATTGCCCCCGGCGCGGTTTTTGTTTCCGATCAAACTGTCAAATTTGTGCCCATTCCGACACAGTCGAGAAAAATGACGAAATTGCCCCCGGCGCGAATTTGTTTCCGATCAAACTGTCAAATTTGTGCCCATTCCGACACAGTCGAGAAAAATGACGAAATTGCCCCCGGCGCGATTTTTGTTTCAGATCAAACAACCAAATTTCAGCCAATTCCGACACAGTTGAGAAAAATGACGAAATTGCCCCCGGCGCAGTTTTTGTTTCCGATCAACAAGTCAAATTTTAGCCAATTCCGACACAGTCACGAAAAATAACGAAATTACACCCGACGAGATTTTTGTTCCCGATCAACCTGTCAAATTTGAGCCCATTTCGACACAGTCGAGAAAAATGACGAAATTGCCCCCGGCGCGATTTTTATTTCAGATCAAACTGCAAAATTTCAGCCAATTCCGACACAGTCGAGAAAAATGACAAAATTACCCCCGGCGCGATTTTTGTTTCCGATCAACAAGTCAAATTTTAGCCAATTCCGACACAATCGCGAAAAATGACGAAATTACACCTGGCGCGATTTTTGTTCCCGATAAACCTGTCAAATTTGAGCCCATTCTGACATAGTCGAGAAATACGACGAAATTGCCGTCGGCGCGATTTTTATTTCCGATCAAACTGCCAAATTTCAGCCAATCTCAACACAGTCAAGAAAATTGACGAAATTACACCCGGCGCGATTTTTGTTTCCGATCAACCTGTTAAATATCAGCCCTTTCCGACATCGCCGAGAAAAATGACGAAATTGCCCCTGGCGCCATTTTTGCCCCCGGCGCAATTTTTGTTTCCGATCAACCAGTCAAATTTTAGCCAATTCAGACACAGTCGCAGAAAATGACGAAATTACACCCGGCGCGATTTTGGTTCCCGATCAACCTGTCAAATTTGAGCCCATTCCGGCACAGTCGAGAAAAATGACGAAATTTCAACCGGCGCGATTTTTATTTCCGATCAAACTGCTAAATTTCAACCAATTCCGACACAGTCGAGAAAAATGACGAAATTGCCCTCGGCGCGATTTTTGTTTCCGATCAACCAGTCAAATTTTAGCCAATTCCGACACAGTCGTGAAAAATGACTAAATTAAACCCGGCGCTATTTTTTTTTCTCGATAAACCTGTCAAATTTTAGCCCATTCCGATACAGTCGAGAAAAATGGCGAAATAGCCCACGGGGCGATTTCTATTTCAGATCAAACTGCCAAATTTCAGCCAATTCCGACACAGTCGAGAAAAATGGCGAAATTGCCCACGACGCGGTTTTTGTTTCCTATCAACAATCAAATTTTAGCCAATTCCGACACAGTGGCGAAAAGTGACGAAATTACACCCGGCGCGGTTTTTTTTCCCGATAAACCTGTCAAATTTGAGACCATTTCGACATAGTCGAGAAAAATGACGAAATTACCGCCGGCGCGATTTTTATTTCCGATCAAACTGAAAAATTTCAACCAATTCCGACACAGTCGAGAAAAATGACGAAATTGCCCCCGGCGCGGTTTTTGTTTCCGATCAACCAGTCAAATTTAACCAATTCCGACACAGTCGCGAGAAATGACGAAATTACACCCGACGCCATTTTTGTTCCCGATCAACCTGTCAAATTTGATCCCATTCCGACACAGTCGAGAAAATTGACGAAATTACCGCCGGCGCGATTTTTATTTCCGATCAAACGGCCAAATTTCAGCCAATTCCGACACAGTCGAGAAAAATGATGAAATTGCCCACGACGTGATTTCTGTTTCCTATCAACAAGTCAAATTTTAGCCAATTCCGACACAGTGGCGAAAAATGACGAAATTACACCCGGCGCGGTTTTTTTCCCCGATAAACCTGTCAAATTTGAGACCATTTCGACACAGTCGAGAAAAATGATGAAATTGCCGCCGGCGCGATTTTTATTTCCGATCAAACTTAAAAATTTCAACCAATTCCGACACAGTCGAGAAAAATGACGAAATTGCCCCCAGCGCGGTTTTTGTTTCCGATCAACCAGTCAAATTTAACCAATTCCGACACAGTCGCCAGAAATGACGAAATTACACCCGACGCTATTTTTGTTCCCGATCAACCTGTCAAATTTGATCCCATTCCGACACAGTCGAGAAAAATGACGAAATTACCGTCGACGCGATTTTTATTTCCGATCAAACGGCCAAATTTCAGCCAATTCCGACACAGTTAGAGAAAAATAACGAAATTGCCCCGGCACAATTTTTGTTCCCGATCAACCTGTCAAATTTGAACTCATTCCGACACAGTCGAGAAAAATGACGATATCGCCGCCGGTGCGATTTTTATTTCCGATCAAACTGCCAAATTTCAGCCAATTCCGACACAGTCGAGAAAAATGACGAAATTGCCCCCGGCGCGATTTTTGTTTCCAATCAAACTGTCAAATTTGAGCCCATTCCGACACAGTCGCGAAAAATGACGAATTGACACCCGGCGCGATTTTTGTTCCCGATCAACCTATCAAATTTGAGCCCATTCCGACACAGTCGAGAAAAATGACGAAATTACCACCGGTGCGATTTTTATTTCAGATCAAACTGCCAAATTTCAGTCAATTCCGACACAGTCGATAAAAATGATGAAATTGCCCCCGGCGCGATTTTTGTTCTCGATCAATCTGTCAAATTTGGGCTCATTCCGACACAGTTGAGAAAAATGACAAAATTGCCCACGGTGCGATTTTTATTTTAGATCAAACTGCCAAATTTCAGCCAATTCCGAAACAGTCGCGAAAAATGACGAAATTACACCCGGCGCGATTTTCGTTCCCGATAAACCTGTCAAATTTGAGCCCATTCCGACACAGTCGAGAAAAATGACAAAATTGCCGTCGGCGCGATTTTAATTTCCGATCAGACTGCCAAATTTCAGCCAATTCCGAGACAGTCGAGAAAAATGACGATATTGCCTTCGGCGCAGTTTTTGTTTCTGATCAACCAGTCAAATTTAAG
Source organism: Olea europaea var. sylvestris (assembly GCF_002742605.1). Lineage (NCBI taxonomy): Eukaryota > Viridiplantae > Streptophyta > Magnoliopsida > Lamiales > Oleaceae > Olea > Olea europaea. Next base: position 24,004 of record NW_019259612.1, read on the forward strand.
CCAATTCCGACACAGTCGCGAAAAATGACGAAATTACACCCGGCGCGGTTTTTGTTCCCGATCAATCTGTCAAATTTGAGCCCATTCCGACACAGTTGAGAAAAATGACGAAATAGCCGTCGGCGTGATTTTTATTTCCGATCAAACTGCCAAATTTCAGCAAATTCCGACGCTGTCGAGAAAAATGACGAAATTGCCCCCGGCGCAGTTTTTGTTTCCGATGAACCAGTCAAATTTTAGCCAATTCAGACACAGTCGCGGAAAATGACGAAATTACACCCGGCACGATTTTGATTCCCGATCAACCTGTCAAATTTGAGCCCATTCCGGCACAGTCGAGAAAAATGACGATATTTCCGCCGGCCCGATTTTTATTTCCGATCAAACTGCCAAATTTCAGCCAATTCCGACACAGTCGAGAAAAATGACGAAATTGCCCTCGGCGCGGTTTTTGTTTCCGATCAACCAGTCAAATTTTAGCCAATTCCGACACAGTCGAGAAAAATGACGAAATTAAACCAGGCCCTATTTTTTTCCCGATCAACCTCTCAAATTTGAGCCCATTCCGACACAGTCGAGAAAAATGGGAAAATTGCCCCCGGGGCGATTTTTATTTCAGATCAAACTGCCAAATTTCAGCCAATTCCGACACAGTCGAGAAAAATGACGAAATTGCCCCCGGCGCGATTTTTATTTCAGATCAAACTGCCAAATTTCAGCCAATTCCGACACAGTCGAGAAAAATGACGAAATTGCCCACGACGCGGTTTTTGTTTCCTATCAACAAGTAAAATTTTAGCAAATTCCGACACAGTGGCGAAAAATGTTGACATTACACCCGGCGCGATTTTTTTTCCCGATAAACCTGTCAAATTTGAGACAATTCCGACACAGTCGAGAAAAATGACGAAATCGCCGTCGGCGCGATTTTTATTTCCGAATTTCAGCCAATTCCGACACAGTCGAGAAAAATGACGAAATTGCCCCCGGTGCGATTTTTGTTTCCGATCAAACTGTCATATTTGAGCCCATTCCGACACAGTCGCGAAAAATGACGAAATTACACCCGTCGCTGTTTTTGTTTCCGATCAACCTGTCAAATTTGAGCCCATTCCGACACAGTCGAGAAAAATGACGAAATTGCCCCCGGCGCGATTTTTATTTTAGATCAAACTGCCAAATTTCAGCCAATTCCGACACAGTCGCGAAAAATGAAGAAATTACACCCGGCGCGATTTTCGTTCCCGATAAACCTGTAAAATTTGAGCCCATTCCGACACAGTCGAGAAAAATGACAAAATTGTCGCCGGCGCGATTTTTAATTCCAATCAAACTACCAAATTTCAGCCAATTCCGACACAGTCGAGAAAAATGACGAAATTTCCCCCGGCACAGTTTTTGTTTCCGATCAACCAGTCAAATTTTAGCCGATTTCGACATAGTCGCGAAAAATGACGAAATTACATCTGGCGCGATTTTTGTTCCCTATCAACCTGTCAAATTTGAGCCCATTTCGACACAGTCGAGAAAAATGACGAAATTGCCCCCGGCGCGATTTTTATTTTAGATCAAACTGCCAAATTTCAGCGAATTCCGACACAGTCGCGAAAAATGACGAAATTACACCCGGCGCGATTTTCGTTCCCGATAAACCTGTCAAATTTGAGCCCATTCCGACACAGTCGAGAAAAATAACAAAATTGCCGCCGGCGCGATTTTTATTTCCGATCAGACTGCCAAATTTCAGTCAATTCCGACACAGTCGAGAAAAATGACGAAATTGCCCCCGGCGCAGTTTTTGTTTCCGATCAACCAGTCAAATTTTAGCCAATTCAGACAAAGTCGCGAAAAATGACGAAATTACACCCTGCGCGGTTTTTGCTCCCGATTAACCTGTCAAATTTGAGCCCAATCCGACAGAGTCGTGAAAAATGACGAAATTGCCCCCGGTGCGATTTTTATTTCAGATCAAACTGCCAAATTTCAGCCAATTCCGACACAGTTTTAGAAAAATAACGAAATTGCCCCCGGCGCGATTTTTGTTCCCGATCAACCTGTCAAATTTGAGCTCATTCCGACACAGTCGAGAAAAATGACGAAATCGCCGCCGGCGCGATTTTTATTTCCGATCAAACTGCCAAATTTCAGCCAATTCCGACACAGTCGAGAAAAATGACGAAATTGCCCCCGACGCGATTTTTGTTTCCAATCAAACTGTCAAATTTGAGCCCATTCCGACACAGTCGCGAAAAATGACGAAATGACACCCGGCGCGGTTTTTGTTCCCAATCAACCTGTCAAATTTGAGCCCATTCCGACATAGTCGAGAAAAATGACGAAATTGCCACCGGTGCGATTTTTATTTCAGATCAAACTGCCAAATTTCAGTCAATTCCGACACAGTCGATAAAAATGACGAAATTGCCCCCGGCTCGATTTTTGTTCCCGATCAACCTGTCAAATTTGAGCCCATTCCGACACAGTCGAGAAAAATGACAAAATTGCCCCCTGCGCGATTTTTATTTTAGATCAAACTGCCAAATTTCAGCCAATTCCGAAACAGTCGCGAAAAATGACGAAATTACACCCGGCGCGATTTTCGTTCCCGATAAACCTGTCAAATTTGAGCCCATTCCGACACAGTCGAGAAAAATGACAAAATTGCCGTCGGCGCGATTTTCATTTCCAATCAGACTGCCAAATTTCAGCCAATTCCGACACAGTCGAGAAAAATGACGATATTGCCCCCGGCGCGATTTTTGTTTCCGATCAAACTGTCAAATTTGAGCCCATTCCGAAACAGTCGCGAAAAATGACGAAATTACACCCGACGCGATTTTTGTTCCCGATCAACCTGTCAAATTTGAGCCTATTCCGACACAGTCTAGAAAAATGACGATATTGCCACCGGTGCGCTTTTTATTTCAGATCAAACTGCCTAATTTTTGTCAATTCCGACACAGTCGATAAAAATGACGAAATTGCCCCCGGCGCGATTTTTTTTCCCGATCAACTTGTCAAATTTGAGCCCATTCCGACACAGTCGAGAAAAATGACGAAATTGACCCCGGCGAGATTTTTATTTTAGATCAACCTGTCAAATTTGAGCCCATTCCGACACAGTCGAGAAAAATGACAAAATTGCCGCCGGCGCAATTTTTATTTCCGATCAGACTGCCAAATTTCAGCCAATTCCGACACAGTCGAGAAAAATGACGATATTGCCCCCGGCGCAGTTTTTGTTTCCGATCAACCAGTCAAATTTTAGCCAATACCGACACAGTCGCGAAAAATGACGAAATTACACCCGGCGCGAATTTTGTTCCCGATCAACCTGTCAAATTTGAGCCCATTCCGACACAGTCGAGAAAAATGACGAAATAGCCGTCGGCGTGATTTTTATTTCCGATCAAACTGCCAAATTTCAGCCAATTCTGACACAGTGAAGAAAATTGTCGAAATTACACCCGCCGCGATTTTTGTTTCCGATCAACCTGCTAAATTGCAGCCCATTTCGACATCGTCGAGAAAAATGACGAAATTGCCCCTGGCGCCATTTTTGCCCCCGGCGCAGTTTTTGTTTCCGATCAACCAGTCAAATTTTAGCCAATTCAAACACAGTCGCGAAAAATGACGAAATTACACCCGGCGCGATTTTGGTTCCCGATCAACCTGTCAAATTTGAGACCATTCCGACACAGTCGAGAAAAATGACGAAATCGCCGTCGGCGCGATTTTCATTTCCGATCAAACTGCCAAATTTCAGCCAATTCCGACACAGTCGAGAAAAATAAAGAAATTGCCCCCGACACGGTTTTTGTTTCCGATCAAACTGTCATATTTGAGCCCATTCCGATACAGTCGCGAAAAATGACGAAATTACACCCGGCGCTGTTTTTGTTCCCGATCAACCAGTCAAATTTGAGCCCATTCTGACACAGTCGAGAAAAATGACGAAATTGCCCCCGGCGCGATT
>NW_019259613.1:0-1058 GCF_002742605.1 Olea europaea var. sylvestris
CGGGCCCACAAGTACTTTTTGAAAATGTAGCGACCATTTTGGATTGAACTGAAGACTTCGTCGTGACGTATGAGGGATTTCGATCATGTCTGGAAAGAATGAGCACTTGCATATTTGGAACGCTTGGAGAGTCGGCGTACGAAGAGTTGAGCGTAACTTTTGCACACGGTGTCCATTTCGGGACCATAAGTACTTTTTGGAAATGTAGCGACCGTTTCGGATTGAACTCATGACTTCATCGTGACGTACGAGGGATTTCAGCCATTTTTCGAAAGAATGAGCGCTTGCATATTTGGAACACTTGGATAGTCGGCGTACGAAGAATTGAGCGTAACTTTTGCACACGGTGTCCGTTTCTGGCCCAAAAGTACTTTTTGGAAATGTAGCGACCGTTTTGCATTGAACTTAAGACTTCGTCGTGACGTATTAGGGATTTCGACCATTTTTAGAAAGAATGAGCACATGCATATTTGGAACGCTTGGATAGTCGGCGTACAAAGAATTCAGCGTAACTTTCGAACACGGTGTCCGTTTTGGGCCCATAACTACTTTTTCGAAATGTGGCGACCGTTTTGGATTGAACTCACGACTTTATCGTGACGTATGAGGGATTTTAGCGATTTTTCAAAAGAATGAGCACTTGCATATTTGGAACGCTTGGAGAGTCGGCGTACGAAGAATTGAGCGTAACTTTTGCACACGGTGTCCGCTTTGGGCCCATAAGTACTTTTCGGAAATGTAGCGACCGTTTCGGATTGAATTCACGACTTCGTCATGACGTACGAGGGATTTTGGCCATTTTTTGAAAGAATTAGCACTTGCATATTTAGATCGCTTGGAGAGTCGACGGACGAAGAATTGAGCGTAACTTTTGCACACGGTGTCCATTTCGGGACCATAAGTACTTTTTGGAAATGTAGCGACCGTTTCGGATTGAATTCACGACTTCGTCATGACGTACGAGGGATTTCGGCCATTTTTCGAAAGAATGAGCGCTTGCATATTTGGAACTCTTGGATAGTCGGCGTACGAAGAATTCAGCGTAACTTTTGCACACG
>NW_019259614.1:0-1058 GCF_002742605.1 Olea europaea var. sylvestris
TTTGTCTCATCAGCAAATTTTGGTAGTTTGTCGCTGAAAAAGCAGCCTGGGCCAAGCCACTCAAAGCTCCTCCACCAAACATATGTTGGTTATTGTTCATTTGGCTATTCAGTCCAGGTTCCAACGCCATTTGTTTATTGTGTGCGCTCTGATCAGTTGGCAGAGCTTGAAGACCCCCCATCTGATCTGTTTCTTTCATCTTTTGCATCTGACTCTTTGACACAGTGTTGTGTCGCTGAAATGTTTTCAAGCCCTCTGCAAATGAACGCTGAATGAGATCACATCGCCATCAACACATTCTTACGCGCACTTAATACAGAAATCAGATATATAACGACTACAGCACATTTCCCATGAATAGATGGATGAACTCAAATGGTAAGTCGAACCAACATACCATATTCCATCATATATGTGAAGTTTATGCGAATAGATCAATATAGTCATACAAGTGTTCCATATTATTAGAGAATTAATACAGTGGGAATTCATTACCAATAGGCCCTGCCTTTTGGTCTCTGCAAAACTCCATAAGGTCTTTCATGCTGTTGACAACCTCGGCTATCTGTTCACATCAGACAAAAATGAGAAACCGTTTAATCTTTTAGAAATATGACACAAGGGGAGGTTATTTGAGACATGCCTGTAGACATCGCACATATCTTTTGGAGAATCGCAAATCATTAATTGACCGTAACTCCAAATTCCTAACAAGCTGACGTCCAGCTGTTATAACCCTGAAAGGATATGATATGAATATAGTACTCATACATCAATAGCATACAAGAAGACAGTTTTAGGCAATTATAGCAACAAATAAATACTAATTAAATATCACCAATTTTGAAACAACCGTCTTCAGACATGGAATCCACCTCAACAAGTGATATGCCGAAATATTTTAACAAAGGACCAAAATATTTCTCTTTTTCGTACTAAAACAACTGAACTATTGTTCTCAACTTACATCTGGACGCAATTATTACCGACTGCTTGAACCTTCATAAGATTACTGGAGTTTGTTATCAAAATTTTGAAATAACAAATACTCTTTTTTT
>NW_019259615.1:0-1058 GCF_002742605.1 Olea europaea var. sylvestris
AAGGTTGAGAAGGCAACTAGAAGAGTAGTAGGTTCATGCCATTATAACTAGGAGTGGAGTTCAGTTGTCAGAGATTAGTGCAAAAAGAGAAGAGACTGAGAGTAAATTGGTACCTACCACGGTCAAGAAATAAGTGGAGCAGTCTGAAGTATCAATAGAGAGTAACCAACAAAAGCTTTCAAATAGTCTACAAATTAAAGCAACTACTCAAGCCAATTTACTCACACCTCCAGTCCTTTTTTCTCAAAGGTTGTAAGATACCAAGTTGAAGAGACAGTTCACACAATTTTTTGAAATCTTGAAAAAGCTAGATGGCAACATTCTTTTTGTTGACCTCGTTTTCAGTTAGGGCCAAGCGGACAATAGATGACAAACCCACTCGCGTATACATAAGTTGATTCCAACACGCTAGGACAAACCTACGGTCAGGAACTTTCCAGAAAACAAACAGCTCCTTAACACAAAACAAACATGTTCGAAATTCGGTGATTTTTTTATGAAACGATTGTACGGTAACTAACATTCATAATGAGCCAACACGAAGTAATTACAGTTATCGTGCAAAAGAGAAAATAAAGAGTAGTATTTTTGTATTCATAGTTGCATTAATCATAAAGGCTTACATGGTGGAGTATTTATAGTAGTACAATTGAAATAGTGGTTGTTGGATGAGAAAACACGTGGCCTCATCTCCTTACTTCAAACATCTAATCTTAGGCATCACTCCTTCACTGGCTAGTCTGCTATACATTTATTACTCAAGTAGAGCCGCCACTTTGTTGACAAGACTCAACGTTTACACTTATGACAAATGTCCCATCAACCATTTGAATAAGATTTCCATGTAGAATAAGATCTCTTGGAAAAAGTGATAATGGACGATGCCTCAGAGGGCTCTACCTTGGCAATGCAGGATTCGAAGGTTGGCTCCGGCTTATAGTCCTTACCCCTTGCTGAGATGCTGGCTTCGGCCACGATGCAAGACGGCTCGGCTTAAGAGCCTCAACCATCATGTAGGGTGCTTCGATTTGAGTGGCCCAACAATTATAGTGGATCGG
>NW_019259616.1:0-1058 GCF_002742605.1 Olea europaea var. sylvestris
ACCTTTTTCATCGCGACGTATAAGGGACTTTGGCCATTTGTAGAAGAATAAGCAATTGCTTATTTGTAACGCTTGGATTGTCGACATTCGAAAAACTGAGCGTGACTTTTGCATATGATGTCCATTTTAGGCCTATAAGTACTTTTTGGAAAGGTAGCGACCCTTTTGTATTGAACTCACCCTTTTTGTCATGACGTATGAGGGATTTCAACCATTTTTGGAAGAACAAGCACTTGCTAATTTGGAATGCTTGGATTGTCGGCGTTCGAAGAACTGAGCATGACTTTTGCATACTGAGTCCGTTTTGGGCTCATAAGTACTTTTTGGAAAGGTAGCGACCCTTTTGGATTGAACTCACCCTTTTTTATCGCGACGTATGAGAGATTTTGACCGTTCGTGGAAGAACACGCACTTGCTAATTTGGAATGCTTGGATTGTTGGCGTTCAAAGAACTGAGCGTCACTTTTGGATACGGTGTCCATTTAGGGGCCATAAGTACTTTTCGGAAAGGTAGTGACCCTTTTGGATTGAACTCACCTTTTTCATTGCGACGTATAAGGGATTTTGGCCATTTGTAGAAGAATAATCAATTGCTTATTTGTAACGCTTGGATTGTCGACATTTCAAGAACTGAGCGTGACTTTTTCCATACGGTGTCCCTTTTAGGCCCATAAGTACTTTCTGGAAAGGAAGCGACCCTTTTGAATTGAACTCACCATTTTTGTAACGACGTATGAGGGATTTCGGCCATTTGTGGAAGAACAAGTACTTGCTAATTTGGAACGTTTGGATTGCCGACGTTCGGAAAACTAAGTATGACTTTTGCATACGATGTCCATTTTGGGCCCATACGTACTTTTCGAAAAGGTAGCGACACTTTTGGATTGAACTCATCCTTTTAGTCACGACATATGAGAGATTTCAACCACTTGTTGAAGAACAAGCACTTGCTAATTTGTAACGCTTGGATTGTGGGCGTTCGAAGAACTGAGCGTGACTTTTGTATACGGTGTCCGTTATGGGCTCATAAGTACTTTTCGAAAAGGTAGCGACCCTTT
>NW_019259617.1:0-1058 GCF_002742605.1 Olea europaea var. sylvestris
GATTGGAATCGAGCCAACGAAAAGTGGATTTTTATTTCATGATTACTTCGGGTTTGTACGTTTTTGTCAAATTGGTTGTCTAATTCGATTGGAATCGAGCCAATTAAAAGTGGTTTTTGATTTACTAATAACTTCTGGTTTGTTCATTTTTGGCGAATTGCTAGCCTAATTCAATTGGAATCGAGCTAATGAAAAGTGGTTTTTGATTTCATGACAACTTCGGATTTGATCGTTTTTCGAAATTGCCATTTTAATTCGATTCGAATCGAGCCAATGAAAAGTAGTTTTTGATTTCATGATAACATTTGGTTCGTTCATCTTTGGCGAATTGCCAGTCTAATTCGATTGGAATCGAGCCAATGAAAAGTGGTTTTTGATTTCATGATAACTTCGGGTTTGATCATTTTTGGCTGTTGCTAGTCTAATTCGATTGGAATTGATATAATGAAAAGTGGTTTTGATTTCACGATAACTTCGGGTTTTTTCATTTTTGGCGAATTGCTAGTCTAATTAGAATGGAACCGAGCCAATGAAAAGTGGCTTTCGATTTCATGATAACTTTGGGTTTGTTCATTTTTGGAGAAATGCTAGTCTAAATCGATTGGAATCGAAACAATGGAAATTGGTTTTTGATTTCACGATAACTTTGGGTTTGTTCATTTTTGGCGAATTGCCAGTCTAATTCGATTGGAATCGAGCTAGTGAAAAGTGGTTTTTGATTTCCTGATAACTACGGGTTTGATCGTTTCCGGCTAATTGCTAGTCTAATTTGACTGGAATTGTGCTAGTGAAAAGTTATTTTGATTTCTTGATAACTTCGGGTTTGTTCATTTTCGACGAATTGCCAGTCTAATTCGATTGGAATCCAGTCAATTAAAAGTTGGTTTTGATTTCATGATAACTTCTGGTTTGTTCATATTTGGCGAATTACTAGTCTAATTCGATTGGAATCGAGCCGATTAAAAGAAGTTTTTTATTTCATGACAACTTCGGATTTGATCGTTTTCCAAAATTGCCAGTCTAATTCGATTGGAATCAAGCCAATGAAAAGTGGTTTT
>NW_019259618.1:0-1058 GCF_002742605.1 Olea europaea var. sylvestris
AAAAATGAGAAAAAATAAAGAGATTGGGAGAAAATAGTAAGGTGGCAATAGTGAGAGAAAATGAATAGAGCCACAAGAGAGAAAAGAAAAAAAAAATCTTCCAAGAGAAGAGAAAAGTCCAAAGTGAACTTCTTTACAAAAGGAAGTGAGTTGAAGAGGGCGATAGTAGAAAAGCAACCAATGATTTTGTTGGTTTATACGGATCACTCCTCAACCTTGAAGAATCTAACACACCCTTCTCTAGTTTGGTTATTTCTTTGTTGCAGAAAATCAAAAATGTATTACCAACCATTAGAGGTATCGAACACCAAATTGATTTCGTACTTGGAAGACATGCCTAGTAGGTTACCACCCATTTGAGACATCGAACATCAAATTTGTTTCATACGTGGAGCTGTTATTTTAAAGTTCAAACAGGCCAACTTACCAAAGTAATCTCGAGGAGACCAAGGAAATTCAGAGACAAATGGAGAAATTGATGAGCAAGGGATATGTGAGGGAAAGTATGAGTCCAAATGTCGGGCTAATGCTATCTGGGCCAAAGAAAGATGGAACTTGGATGATGTGTTGGATTGCTAAGCCATCAACAATATAATTGTAAGTATCGTCATCATATTCCCAGGTTAGATGATATGTTAAATGAATTATACGGCTCGTGCATATTTAGTAAAATTGATCTTACAAGTAGTTATCATTAAATTAGGATGTGGGAAGGGGATGAATGGAAAATCACTTCTAAAACTAAATATGGGTTGAATGAGTGGTTGATCATGTCATTTGGACTTCTTAATGCACCTAGCACATTTATACAATTATGAATCATGTTTTGCGTGCATTCATAGGTGAATTAGCAGTAGTTTACTTTGATGATATCTTACTATATAATAAGGATTTAAATGAGCATATAGGGTATCTAAGGTGTGCTTGTGGTTTTAAGATTAGAACAAATTTTACGCTGACTTTAAAAAGTGTACATTTTGCATGGAGAAAGTTTTTTTTTTTTTTTTTTGTTTGGCATGTTGTTAGTGCCAAGGAATAGAAGTTGGTGAGAAAATTAA
>NW_019259619.1:0-1058 GCF_002742605.1 Olea europaea var. sylvestris
ACTTTTCATTGGCTCGATTCTAATCGAATTAGATAAGCAAATTCGCCAAAAACAAACGAACCAGAAGCTATCGTGAAATCAAAACCACCTTTCAATGGCTCGATTCCAATCGAATTAGACTAGTAATTTTAGAAAACGATCAAATTCGAAGTTATCATAAATCAAAACCACTCTTCATTGGCTCAATTCAAATCGAATTAGACAAGCAATTTGCCAAAGACGAACAAACCCGATGTTATCATGAAACCAAAAACCACTTTTCACTAGCTAGATTCCATTCGAATTAGACTAGCATTTCGCCAAAAACGAACAAACCCGAAGTTATCGTTAAATCGAAAACCACATTTCATTGGCTCGATTCCAATCGAATTAGACTAGAAATTCGCCAAAGACAATCAAACCCGAAGTTATCACGAAATCGAAAACAACTTTTCATTGTCTCGATTCCAATCGATTTAGACCAGCAATTTCCCAAAGACTAACAAACCCAATGTTATCAAGAAATTGAAAGCCACTTTTCGTTGGCCTGATTCTAATCGGGTTAGACTAGCAATTCGCCAAAAATGACTAAACCCGAAGTTATCATGAAATCAAAACCACTTTTCATTGGCTCGATTCAAATCGAATTAGACTAGCAATTTGCCAAAGACGAACAAACCCGTTGTTATCATGAAATCAAAAACCACTTTTCATTGGCTCGATTCTAATCGAATTAGACTAGCAATTTCCCAAAGACGAACAAACCTGATGTTATCATGAAATCGAAAGCCACTTTTCATTGGCCTGATTCTAATCGAATTAGACTATCAATTCGCCAAAAACGAACAAACCTGAAGTTATCATGAAATCAAAACCACTTTTCATTGGCTCGATTCCAATCGAATTACACTAGCAATTCGTCGAAAATGATCAAACCCAAAGTTATAATGATATCAAAAACCACTTTTCATTGGCTCGATTCTAATCGAATTAGACTAGTAATTTATCAAAGACGAACAAACCCGACGTTATCATGAAATCGAAAGCCACCTTTCATTGTCTCCATTCCAATCAAATTA
>NW_019259620.1:0-1058 GCF_002742605.1 Olea europaea var. sylvestris
AAAAAAAAACAAAGGTTGATAATAAGATTGGTTGGTTTAGGGTCGGCTAGATAGCATTTAATAATTGGTGCTTGGATAATATGTGTTCGATCAGGTCTTTGTGGTAGCTCTATAAAATATTGTGACCTAATTACGGTAATAATAATAGTTTTGGACTTAATCATAATTACCATGAAGTTTTGAAGTTAGTTGTAATTGCTATAAAAGTTGTAAATTTAATTGTAATTGTAATTGAAATTCTAGAATTACACATATAATTAAATATAAACTAATTAGATTTGAATTTTAATTAAAACTTCTACTTGAATTTAATTAAGACTCCTAGTTGTATGTAAAATTATTATTATATAAGGATTGAAATTATTCTACATCTTTAATAGAGATTAGATAGAATCTAGACATCAAATAGACTAGAACAATAATAATACATAATTTCATATTGTTCAAATTTAGAGAGAGAAAAAGAGACTTAGAAAATACTTATTTTCTTACTTTATTCATATGTCCAATCCATAATTAGTTTGTTGATTTAGCTAAAAAAAGGTGTCCACTCACCGATGTAGTCTTGATTTTAAAAAATACTTATAGATAATTTGGAGGTTTGGAGCATCAAGTTTTTGAAATTAAAAAGCTAAAAACTAGTGATCTAAAAAACTTGACGTTCGTGATTCAGAATTAATTTAAGAACTGACCATCGAATTTATGTATAACATACCTATGAATATCTAGACGATTTTGTTTATTAAATTTTTTTTTTAATTCTAGGTAATTCTGCTTTTGCATTCCAACAGGTTGTGCATACTTTATCAGCTTGACAACCTCCAATTAAAGTGAATAACCACAAGACGACGTTTGTTAGACCACAAGAAAGTCGTACAACTTTTCAAACTAATGATGAAATAGATTTGAACTCCATAATTTGAGTGACATTTTTTGTGTTAGGATTTTCTATGACACTTAGAAAATTATTTGAATAATTTTGTAGAAAAAAATGTACGGGTGCTACGTTGGCAACACCTATATGGCTGCTTTTCTTTCATATTTTCGTCATCTTCCAA
>NW_019259621.1:0-1058 GCF_002742605.1 Olea europaea var. sylvestris
AAACCCCTATTGTTGCATCGATTGCTAAAGAAGTCAGGAAAAGGTCATCGTCCAGGTCGTCCTCCACGTCGGAATGCAACTGCAGAACGCAGCTAAAGTTATGATCTCTCGCTAGGCTAAACATTCGAATTGCTTAAAAAGGACAGTGGGTGTAATTTAAGCACTTGCAAACACTGTGACGTACACACAACACCTCTTAGCTTCTCACCTTGCTCCGTCCAACTTGATTCATAGGAATTTATAGAACTTGTGCATGCTTAGTATCGTATCACGTGCACCTACTCCCTGGTTACTACTAGTGTAGTAGACTCTGCTACTCACATTTTAACCTAACAACAGTGCTTGAGCAAAAATTTCACATAGTGCCATCTGACATTTGTAAAAGTGACCTGACACATTTGGCTTGATAGGGAAAATTTTGGCATGTGACAACCTACTCCAGTTTTAGTTAGGCCATAAAGATGTTTATAAAATAGCGTGGTTTTTGTTTTTTTCCTTCCATAATTGAGTGTGAAACAAGTGAGTAGATTTAATGGCATCTAGCATATTCGAATGCATAATGTACAAGTGGAGAAAAGTGCGTAAAAAATACAGCAGTTTTCATACGGACGGCAAAAGAAAAAAAGGCACACAATCACTCGCATAATTACTTCCCACGATCATTGAACATCCACTTAATTCACTCAAATCTCATCTACGTCTTTCATGACAGCAAGCATGACACGGTACTACTTCTAGGCTAGAAGCAGGCATGCGAAGAAGTAAAGAGGTGTTCGCCACTTAAGGCGGCCCGTCGCTAACAACTCTTGGACGTAGTCCGCCCCAGCAGTTTCATTTGAAGCCATTATCGTATGAATCTTCGCCGCCACTTCCTCTGCCTCACTGGTGGCGTGGTCTACTGAAAAGGACAATTCACAAGCAGATATCTTTTTCTTCCTGGCCCTATGCTACCAGTTGGACGACTTTTTTTACCGCAGTTTGTTGTGCTCGAAACGTTTGTGGTCACCGACCCCCACCTGTTTGACCTTGTCACTCGAACCATTGCCCTCTCCGTCCAT
>NW_019259622.1:0-1058 GCF_002742605.1 Olea europaea var. sylvestris
TACCCAAAAATAAATGTATCTTAGGACAGAGGCCCATTAGACGTTATAGGACCAACAAGCCCAAAAACCAATATCAGCAACTATGTAGATTTGGACCTAAGTTTATCCCTAAGTGTCAAAATTGTGGTGAGTTAGGACACACAAGGCCTAGGTGTCACAAACTTTTGAATAGGGTTAGAAGTTAGAATATATCTAGCTGAGTTAACTTCCTTACTAATAAGGTTAGTCACTGGATCAAGATGTTGACACAGCTGACTAGATTAATTTTGCTTCTAGGAAAGTCTGGGTTAAGAAGAGTGATATGAGAGATTATGAATCTAATCATCATACTCTTGAAGGTAAGAGCTTTTGTGTACTTCAATGCGTAAGTATTTTGGTGCATGCATGTGTGAGTTCATTGTGTTAATTCATTATTACATGCATCTCATTCTTTGTATTTTCTTTTTATTTTTTTAAAAAATTGAAAAATAAATAAAATGTAAAATGAAAAAAAATGGGGAGAATTTTTGAAACTACAGCACATTATTAGATTTACTTGAACATAATAGTTTAGACCAAGTATGAATACAACTAATGATATGCAGCATAATTTTCATTACTTTGTTTAGGTTTTATGTGGAGAACTTAAAATATGCTTCTTCATGTACTATTTTTATTGCACACACTATGATCTTATAAGTGAGTCTTGAACGTGTGTGTGAGATTTGGGATATCAATCATATGTTGGTAGGTTGACCTTGACACATGATATGACCTTTAACTAGTTGATTTAACCTCTTGTATAAGCCCTTGTATATTCCCTAAAAGACAAATTGATTCATCTTATACTCTTCTTCGAAGCCTATTTGACTTGAGAAGTTAAATTTGAGGGGTTTCTCAAAACTTGATGTCCTATGGTCATCTGACTTGGAATCATTGGCACAAAGCTTGGTATAGGGATTATATTAGTTGTTTAATCGAGAAGAGTATGCACATAAGATTTGAAAACAAAAAATTATAGGGGTTATCTTTGCCACTTAATGGAGAAGAATATGCATATAAGATGTGAAAACAAAAAA
>NW_019259623.1:0-27953 GCF_002742605.1 Olea europaea var. sylvestris
AAATGAACAAACCTGAAGTTATCATGAAATCAAAAACCACTTTTCATTGACTCGATTCCAATCGAATTTGACTAGCAATTCGCTAAAAACGAAAAACCAGAAGTTTTATAGAAATCAAAATCCACTTTTCATTGGCTCAATTCGAATTGAATTTGACTAGCAATTAGCGAAAAATGAACAAACCAGAAGTTATCATGAAATCAAAAACCACTTTTCACTGACTAGATTCCCATCGAATTTGACTAGCAATTCGCTAAAAATGAACAAACTTAAAGTTATCATGAAATCAAAACCACTTTTCAGTGGCTCGGTTCCAATCGAATTTGACTAGCAATTCGCCAAAAATGAACAAGCCCAAAGTTATCATGAAATCAAAAACCACTTTTCATTCACTCGATTTCAATCGAATTTGACTAGCAATTCGCCAAAAATGAACAAGGCCGAAGTATTCATAAAATCAAAATCCACTTTTCATTGGCTCTAGTCCAATTGAATTTAACTAGCAATTCGTAAAAAACGAACAAACTCAAAGTTATCATGAAATCAAAAACTACTTTTCACTGACTCGATTCCAATCGAATTTGACTAGTAATTCGGCTGAAATGAACAAACCTGAAGTTATCATGAAATCAAAAACCACTTTTCATTGACTCGATTCCAATCGAATTTGACTAACAATTCGCCAAAAACGAACGAACCAGAAGTTTTATTGAAATCAAAATCCACTTTTCATTGGCTCAATTCGAATTGGATTTGACTAGCAATTAGCGAAAAACGAACAAACCAGAAGTTATCATGAAATCAAAAACCACTTTTCACTGACTCGATTCCCGTCGAATTTGACTAGCAATTCGCTAAAAACGAACAAACCCAAAGTTATCTTGAAATCAAAAACCTCTTTTCAGTGGAAAATTCCAATCGAATTAGACTAGCAATTCGCCAAAAACGAACAAACCCGAAGTTATCATGAAATCAAAAACCTCTTTTCAGTGGAAAATTCCAATCGAATTAGACTAGCAATTCGCCAAAAATGAAAAAACTCGAAGTTTTTAAGAAATCCAACACCACTTTTTATTTAGTCGATTCCAATCGAATTTGACTAGCAATTCGCCAAAAACGAACAAGCCCGAAGTTTTCATGAAATCAAAATCCACTTTTCATTGGCTCTAGTCCAGTTGAATTTGATTAGCAATTCGCAAAAAACGAACAAACCCAAAGTTATCATGAAATCAAAAACCTCTTTTCGTTGGCTCGATTCCAATCGAATTAGACTAGCAATTCGCCAAAAATGAAAAAACTCGAAGTTATCATGAAATCCAACACCACTTTTTATTTAGTCGATTCCAATCGAATTTGACTAGCAATTCGCCAAAAACGAACAAGCCCGAAGTTTTCATGAAATCAAAATCCACTTTTCATTGGCTCTAGTCCAGTTGAATTTGATTAGCAATTCGCAAAAAACGAACAAACCCAAAGTTATCATGAAATCAAAAACCTCTTTTCGTTGGCTCGATTCCAATCGAATTAGACTAGTAATTCGCCAAAAATTAACAAACCCAAAGTTATCATGAAATCAAAAACCTCTTTTCGTTGGCTCGATTCCAATCGAATTAGACTTGCTATTCGCCAAAAACGAACAAACCCGAAGTATCATGAAATCAAAAACCACTTTTCATTGGCTCGATTCCAATCGAATTAGACTAGTAATTCGCCAAAAATTAACAAACCCAAAGTTATCATGAAATCAAAAACCACTTTTCATTGGCTCGATTCCTATCGAATTGGACTAGCAATAAGCCGAAAACGAACAAACCCCAAGTTATCATGAAATCGAAAACCACTTTTCATTGGCTCTATTCCAACCGAATTTGACAATCAATTTCTCGAAAATGATCAAACTCAAAGTTATCATGAAATCGAAAGCCACTTTTCATTAGCTCGATTCTAATCGAATAAGACAAGCAATTGTTATCATGAAATCAAAAACCTCTTTTCGTTGGCTCGATTCCAATCGAATTAGACTTGCTATTCGCCAAAAACGAACAAACCCGAAGTATCATGAAATCAAAAACCACTTTTCATTGGCTCGATTCCAATCGAATTAGACTAGCAATTCGCCAAAAACGAACAAACCCGAAGTTATCATGAAATCCAAAACCCCTTTTCATTGGCTCGATTCCTATCGAATTGGACTAGCAATTTGACGAAAACGATCAAACCCGAAGTTATCATGAAATCGAAAACCACTTTTCAATGGCTTGATTCCAACTGAATTTGACAAGCAATTTTTCGAAAACATTCAAGCCGGAAGTTATCATGAAATCAAAAACCTCTTCTCGTTGGCTCGATTCCAATCGAATTAGACTTGCTATTCGCCAAAAACGAACAAGCCCGAAGTATCATTAAATCAAAAACCACTTTTCATTGGCTCGATTCCAATCGAATTAGACTAGCAATTCGCCAAAAATGAACAAACCCGAAGTTATCATGAAATCAAAAACCACTTTTCATTGGCTCGATTCCTATCGAATTGGACTAGCAATAAGCCGAAAACGATCAAACCCGAAGTTATCATGAAATCAAAAACCTCTTTTCATTGGCTCGATTCCAATCGAATTAGACTTGCTATTCGCCAAAAACGAACAAACCCGAAGTATCCTGAAATCAAAAACCACTTTTCATTGGCTCGATTCCAATCGAATTAGACTAGCAATTCACCTAAAACGATAAAACCCGACGTCATCATGAAATCCAAAACCTCTTTTCTTTGGCTCGATTCCAATCGAATTAGACTTGCAATTCGACAAAAATGAACAAACCCGATGTTATCAAGAAATCAAAAACCACTTTTCACTGGATCGATTCCAATCGAATTAGCTTAGCAATTTCACAAAGACGTACATACCCTATATTATCATGAAATCGAAAACCACTTTTCATTGGCGCGATACTAATCGAACTAGACGAGCAATCTGTGGAAAATGATAATACCCGAAGTTATCATGAAATAGAAAACAACTTTTCATTGGCTCGATTCCAATTGAATTAGACTAGCAATTCGCCAAAAATGGACAAACCCGAAGTTATCATGAAATCAAAAACCACTTTTCATTGACTCTTTTCCAATCAAATTAGACTTGCAATTCTCCAAAAACGAACAAATCCGAAGTTATGATGAAATCAAAAATCACTTTTCATTGGCTCGATTCCAATCGAATTGGACTAGAAATAAGCCGAAAACGATCAAACCCGAAGTTATCATGAAATCAAAAACCACTTTTCATTGGCTCGATTCCAATCGAATTAGACTAGCAATTCATCGAAAACTATCAAACCCGAAGTCACCATGAAATCAAAAACCTCTTTTCATTGGCTCGATTCCAATCGAATTGGACTAGCAATAAGCCGAAAATGATCAAACACGAAGTTATCATGAAATCGAAAACCACTTTTCATTGGCTCGATTTCAACTGAATTCGACAAGCAATTTTTCGAAAGCAATCAAACCCGAAGTTATCATGAAATCAAAAACCTCTTTTCATTGGCTCGATTCCAATCGAATTAGACTTGCTATTCGCGAAAAACGAACAAACCCAAAGTATCATAAAATCAAAAACCACTTTTCATTGGCTCGATTCCAATCGAATTAGACTAGCAATTCGCCAAAAATGAACAAACCCGAAGTTATCATGAAATCAAAAACCACTTTTCATTTGCTCGATTCCTATCGAATTGGACTAGCAATAAGCCGAAAACGATCAAACCAGAAGTTATCATGAAATCGAAAACCACTTTTCATTGGCTCGATTCCAATCGAATTAGACTAGCAATTCGCCAAAAATGAACAAACCCGAAGTTATCATGAAATCAAAAACCACTTTTCATTGGCTCGATTCCTATCGAATTGGACTAGCAATAAGCCGAAAACGATCAAACCCGAAGTTATCGTGAAATAGAAAACCACCTTTCATTGGCTCGATTCCAACTTAATTTGACAAGCAATTTTTCGAAAATGATCAAACCCGAAGTTATCATGAAATCGAAAGCCACTTTTCATTAGCTCAATTCTAATATAATAAGACTAGCAATTCATCGTAAACGAACAAACCAGAAGTTATCATGAAATAGAAAACAACTTTTCATTGGCTCGATTCCAATCGAATTAGACTAGCAATTCGCCAAAAATGGACAAACCCGAAGTTATCATGTATCATGAAATCAAAAATCACTTTTCATTGGCTCGATTCTAATCGAATTGGACTAGCAATAAGCCGAAAATGATCAAACCCGAAGTTATCATGTATCATGAAATCAAAAATCACTTTTCATTGGCTCGATTCTAATCGAATTGGACTAGCAATAAGCCGAAAATGATCAAACCCGAAGTTATCATGAAATCGAAAACCACTTTTCATTGGCTCGATTCCAACTTTATTTGACAAGCAATTTTTTGAAAACAATCAAACCCGAAGTTATCATGAAATCAAAAACCTCTTTTCATTGGCTCAATTCCAATCGAATTAGACTTGCTATTCGCCAAAAACGAACAAACCCGAAGTATCATGAAATCAAAAACCACTTTTCACTGGCTCGATTCCAATCGAATTAGACTAGCAATTCGCCAAAAATGAACAAACCCGAAGTTATCATAAAATGAAAAACCACATTTCATTGGCTCGATTCCTATCGAATTGGACTAGCAATAAGCCAAAAACGATCAAACCCGAAGTTATCATGAAATCGAAAACCACTTTTCATTGGCTCGATTCCAACTGAATTTTACAAGCATTTTTCGAAAACGATCAAGCCCAAAGTTATCATGAAATCGAAAGCCACTTTTCATTGGCTCAATTCTAATAGAATAAGACTTGCAATTCGTCGTAAATGAACAAACCCGAAGTTATCATGAAATCAAAAATCACTTTTCATTGGCTCGATTCCAATCAAATTAGACTAGCAATTCGCCGTAAAAGAACAAACCCGAAGTTATCATGAAATCAAAAATCACTTTTCATTGGCTCGATTCCCATCAAATTAGACTAGCAATTCGCCGTAAAAGAACAAACCCGAAGTTATCATGAAATCAAAAATCACTTTTCATTGGCTCGATTCCCATCAAATTAGACTAGCAATTCGCCGTAAAAGAACAAACCCGAAGTTATCATGAAATCAAAAATCACTTTTCATTGGCTCGATTCCCATCAAATTAGACTAGCAATTCGCCGTAAAAGAACAAACCCGAAGTTATCATGAAATCAAAAATCACTTTTCATTGGCTCGATTCCCATCAAATTAGACTAGCAATTCGCCGTAAAAGAACAAACCCGAAGTTATCATGAAATCAAAAATCACTTTTCATTGGCTCGATTCCCATCAAATTAGACTAGCAATTCGCCGTAAAAGAACAAACCCGAAGTTATCATGAAATCAAAAATCACTTTTCATTGGCTCGATTCCCATCAAATTAGACTAGCAATTCGCCGTAAAAGAACAAACCCGAAGTTATCATGAAATCAAAAATCACTTTTCATTGGCTCGATTCCCATCAAATTAGACTAGCAATTCGCCGTAAAAGAACAAACCCGAAGTTATCATGAAATCAAAAATCACTTTTCATTGGCTCGATTCCCATCAAATTAGACTAGCAATTCGCCGTAAAAGAACAAACCCGAAGTTATCATGAAATCAAAAATCACTTTTCATTGGCTCGATTCCCATCAAATTAGACTAGCAATTCGCCGTAAAAGAACAAACCCGAAGTTATCATGAAATCAAAAATCACTTTTCATTGGCTCGATTCCCATCAAATTAGACTAGCAATTCGCCGTAAAAGAACAAACCCGAAGTTATCATGAAATCAAAAATCACTTTTCATTGGCTCGATTCCCATCAAATTAGACTAGCAATTCGCCGTAAAAGAACAAACCCGAAGTTATCATGAAATCAAAAATCACTTTTCATTGGCTCGATTCCCATCAAATTAGACTAGCAATTCGCCGTAAAAGAACAAACCCGAAGTTATCATGAAATCAAAAATCACTTTTCATTGGCTCGATTCCCATCAAATTAGACTAGCAATTCGCCGTAAAAGAACAAACCCGAAGTTATCATGAAATCAAAAATCACTTTTCATTGGCTCGATTCCCATCAAATTAGACTAGCAATTCGCCGTAAAAGAACAAACCCGAAGTTATCATGAAATCAAAAATCACTTTTCATTGGCTCGATTCCCATCAAATTAGACTAGCAATTCGCCGTAAAAGAACAAACCCGAAGTTATCATGAAATCAAAAATCACTTTTCATTGGCTCGATTCCCATCAAATTAGACTAGCAATTCGCCGTAAAAGAACAAACCCGAAGTTATCATGAAATCAAAAATCACTTTTCATTGGCTCGATTCCCATCAAATTAGACTAGCAATTCGCCGTAAAAGAACAAACCCGAAGTTATCATGAAATCAAAAATCACTTTTCATTGGCTCGATTCCCATCAAATTAGACTAGCAATTCGCCGTAAAAGAACAAACCCGAAGTTATCATGAAATCAAAAATCACTTTTCATTGGCTCGATTCCCATCAAATTAGACTAGCAATTCGCCGTAAAAGAACAAACCCGAAGTTATCATGAAATCAAAAATCACTTTTCATTGGCTCGATTCCCATCAAATTAGACTAGCAATTCGCCGTAAAAGAACAAACCCGAAGTTATCATGAAATCAAAAATCACTTTTCATTGGCTCGATTCCAATCGAATTAGACTAGCAATTCTCCAAAAACGAACAAACCCGAAGTTATGATGAAATCAAAAACCACTTTTCATTGGCTCGATTCCAATCGAATTGGACTAGCAATAAACCGAAAATGATCAAACCCGAAGTTATCATGAAATCGAAAACCACTTTTCATTGGCTCGAGTCCAACTGAATTTGACAAGCAATTTTTTGAAAACAATCAAACCCGAAGTTATCATGAAATCAAAAACCTCTTTTCATTGGCTCGATTCCAATCGAATTAGACATGCTATTCGCCAAAAATGAACAAACCCGAAGTATCACGAAATCAAAAACCACTTTTCGTTGGCTCGATTCCAATCGAATTAGACTAGCAATTCGCCAAAAATGGATAAACCCGAAGTTATCATGAAATCAAAAACCACTTTTCATTGGCTTGATTCCTATCGAATTGGACTACCAATAAGCCGAAAATGATCAAACCCGAAGTTATCATGAAATCGAAAACCACTTTTCATTGGCTCGATTCCAACTGAATTTGACAAGCAATTTTTTGAAAATGATCAAACCCGAAGTTATCATGAAATCGAAAGCCACTTTTCATTGGCTCAATTCTAATAGAATAAGACTAGCAATTCGTCGTAAACGAACAAACCAGAAGTTATCATGAAATCAAAAATCACTTTTCATTGGCTCGATTCCAATCAAATTAGACTAGCAATTCGCCGTAAACGAACGAACCCGTAGTTATCATGAAATCAAAAACCACTTTTCAATGGCTCGATTCCAATCGAATTAGACTAGCAATTCACCGAAAACGATCAAACCCGAAGTCATCATGAAATTAAAAACCTCTTTTCATTGGCTCGATTCCAATCGAATTAGACTTGCAATTCGCCAAAAATGAACAAACCCGATGTTATCAAGAAATCAAAGACCACTTTTCATTGGATCGATTCCAATAGAATTAGATTAGCAATTTCGCAAAGGCGTACATACCCGATATTATCATGAAATCGAAAACCACTTTTCATTGGCTCGATACTAATCGAATTAGACTAGCAATTTGTGGAAAATGATAATACCCGTAGTTATCATGAAATAGAAAACAACTTTTCATTGGCTCGATTCCAATCGAATTAGACTACCAATTCGCCAAAAACGGACAAACCCGAAGTTATCATGAAATCAAAAACCACTTTTCATTGGCTCGATTCCAATCGAATGAGACAAGCAATTCTCCAAAAATGAACAAACCCGAAGTTATGATGAAATCAAAAACCACGTTTCATTGGCTCGATTCCAATCGAACTGGACTAGCAATAAGCCGAAAACAATCAAACCCGAAGTTATCATGAAATCGAAAACCACTTTTCATTGGCTCGATTCCAATCTAATTAGACTAGCAATTTGCCGAAGACGAACATACCCAATGTTATCATGAAATCGAAAACCACTTTTCATTGGCTCGATTCTAATCGAATTAGACTAGCAATTGAAAACGATAAAACCCGAAGTTATCATGAAATCAAAAACAACTTTTCATTGGCTCGATTCCAATCGAATTAGTCTAGTATTTCGCCAAAAACGAACAAACCCAAAAATTATCATGAAATTAAAAACCACTTTTCATGGGCTCGATTCCAATCGAATTAGACTAGCAATTCACCGAAAATGATCAAACCCGAAGTTATAATGAAATCAAAAACCTCTTTTCTTTGGCTCGATTCCACTTAAATTAGACTAGCAATTCGCCAAAAATGAACAAACCCGAAGTTATCATGAAATCAAAATCCATTTTCATTGGCTCGATTCCAATCGAATTAAACTAGCATTTCGCCAAAAACGAACAAACCCGAAGTTATCATGAAATCAAAATCCACTTTTCATTGGCTCGATTCCAATCAAATAGGACTACCAATAATCCGAAAACGATCAAACCCAAAGTTAGCATGAAATCGAAAACCACTTTTCATTGGCTCGATTCCAACGGAATCTGACAAATAATTTCTCGAAAACGAACAAATCTGAAGTTATCATGAAATCAAAAATCACTTTTCATTAGCTCGATTCCAATCGAATTGGACTAGCAATTTGCAAAAGATAACAAACCCGGTGTTATCATGAAATCAAAAACCACTTTTCATTGGTTCGATTCCAATCGAATTAGACTAGCAATTTCCCAAAGATGAATAAACCCGATGTTATCATGAAATCGAAAGCCACTTTCAATTGGCTCTGTTCTAATCAAATTAGACTAGCAATTTGCTAAAAACAAACAAACCCGAAGTTATCATGAAGTAAAAACCACTTTTCATTGGCTCGATTCCAATCGAATTAGACTAGCAATTCGTTGAAAATGATCAAACCCGAAGTTATTATGAAATCAAAAACTACTTTTCATTGGCTCGATTCCAATCCAGTTAGACTAGCAATTCGCCATAAACGAACAAACCCGAAGTTATCTTGAAATCAAAAACCACTTTTCATAGGCTCGATTCAAATCAAATTGGACTAGCATTTCGCCAAAAACGAACAAACCTGAAGTTATCATGAAATCAAAAACCACTTTTCATTGGCCCGATTCCAATCGAATTGGTCTAGCAATTCGTCGAAAACGATCAGACCCGAAGTTATCATGAAATCGAAAACCACTTTCTATTGGCTCGATTCCAATCGAATTAGACTAGCAATTTGCCGAAAATGAACAAACCCGAAATTATCGTGAAATCAAAAACCACTTTTCATTGGCTCAATTCCAATCGAATTAGACTAGCAATTCGCGGAAAATGATCAAACCCGAAGTTATCATGAAATTAAAAACCACTTTTTGTTGCTCGATTCCAATCGATTTAGACTAGCAATTTCCGAAAACGATCAAATCCAAAGTTATTATAAAATCAAAAACAACTTTTCATTGGCTCGATTCCAATCGAATTAGGCAAGCATTTTGCCAAAATCGAACAAACCCGAAGTTATCATTAAATCAAAAATCACTTTTCATTATCTCTGTTCCAATCGAATTAGACTAACAATTTTCGAAAACGATCAAATCCGAAGTTATCATAAAATCAAAAACCACTTTTCATTAGCTCGATTCCAATCGAATTAAACTAGCATTTGGCCAAAAACGAACAAACCCAAAGTTATCATGAAATCAAAAACCACTTTTCATTGGCTCGATTCCAATCGAATTAGACTAGCAATTTGCCAAAGACGAACAAACCAGTTGTTATCATGAAATCAAAAACCACTTTTCATTAGCTCGATTCCAATCGAATTTGACTAGCGATTTACCAAAGACGAACAAACTAGATGTTGTCATAAAATCAAAGATCACTTTTCATTGGCTCAATTCCAATCGAATTAGACTAGCAATTTCCCGAAGACGAATAAACCCGATGTTATCATGAAATCGAAATCCACTTTCCATTGGCTCGATTCTAATTGAATTAGACTAGCAATTCGCCAAAAATAAACAAACCCAAAGTTATCATGAAATTAAAACCACTTTTCATCGGCTCGATTCCAATGGAATTAGACTAGCAATTCGCCAAAAACTATTAAGACCGAAGTTGTCATGAAATCAAAAACCACTTTTCATTGGCTCTATTCCAATCGAATTAGACTAGCAATTCGCTAAAAACGAACAAACCCGAAGTTATCATGAAATCAAAACCACTTTTCAGTGGCTCAATTCCAATTGAATTAGACTAGCAATCTGCTGAAAATGATCAAACCCGAAGTTGTCACGAAATCATAAATCACTTTCCATTGATTCGATTCCAATCGAATTGGACCATCAATTTGCCGAAAAGATCAAACACGAAGTTATCATGAAATCGCAAACCACTTTTCAGCGGCTCGATTCCAACCGAGTTAGACAAGCAATTCATCAAAGACGAACGAACCCGATGTTGTCATGAAATCAAAAACCAATTTCCATTGGCTCGATTCCAAACGAATTAGACTAGCAATTTGCCAAAGATAAACAATGCCGATGTTATCATGAAATCGAAAGCCACTTTTCATTGGCGCGATTCTAATCGAATAAGACTAGCAATTTACCAAAAATTAACAAACCCGAAGTTATCATGAAATCAAAATCACTTTTCATCGGCTTGATTTCGATCGAATTAGACTAGTAATTCCCCGAAAATGATCATACCCAAAGTTATCATGAAATCAAAAATCACTTTTCATTGGCTCGATTTCAATCGAATTAGACTATCAATTCGCCAAAAATGAACAAGCTCGAAGTTATCATGAAATCAAAAACCACTTTCATTGGCTAGATTCCAATCGAATTGGATTAGCATTTCGCCAAAAAACGAACAAACCAGAAGTTATCATAAAATCAAAAACCACTTGTCATTGACTCGATTCCAATCGAATTGGAACAGCAATTTGCCGAAAAGATCAAACCCGAAGTTATCATGAAATCGCAAACCACTTTTCAGTGGCTCAATTCCAACCGAATTAGACAAGCAATTCGCCAAAGACGAACGAACCCAATGTTGTCGTGAAATCAAAAACCAATTTCCATTGGCTCGATTCCAAACGAATTAGACTAGCAATTTGCCAAAGACGAACAAACCCGATGTTATCATGAAATCGAATGCCACTTTTCATATGCTCGATTCTAATCAAATAAGACTAGCGATTCGCTAAAAACGAGCAAACTCGATGTTATCATGAAATAAAAACCACTTTTCATCGGCTCAATTCCAATCGAATTAGACTAGCATTTCGCCAAAAATGAAAAAACCTAAAGTTATCATGAAATCGAAAGCCACTTTGCATTAGTTCGATTCCAATCGAGTTAGACTAGCAATTCGCCAAAAATGAACAAACCTAAAGTTATCATGAGATGAAAACCACATTTCATTGCCTCAATTCCAGTCGAATTAGACTAGCAATTTTCGAAAATGATCAAATCCAAAGTTATCATGAAATCAAAAACCACTTTTCATTGGCTCGATTCCAATGGAATTAGACTAGCAATTCGTCAAAAACGATCAAAATCGAAGTTATCACGGAATCAAAAACTACTTTTCATTGGCTCGATTCCAATCGAATTAGACTAGCATTTCGTAAAATACCAACAAACCCGAAGTTATCATGAAATCAAAAACCACTTTTCATTGGTTCGATTCCATTAGAATTAGACTAGCGTTTCTCCAAAAATGAACAAACACGAAGTTATCACGAAATCAAAAACCACTTTTTATTGGCTCGATTCTAATCTAATTAGACTAGCAGTTCGCCAAAAACGATCAAACCAGAAGTTGTCATGATATCAAAAACCACATTTTATTGGCTCGATTCCAATCGAATTAGACTAGCAATTTACCAAAGACGAACGAACCCGATGTTATCATGAAATCGAAAGCCACTTTTCATTGGCTCGATTCTAATTGAATAAGGCTAGTAATTCGCCAAAAACGAACAAACCCGAAGATATCATGAAATCAAAACCACTTTTCATTGGCTCGATTCCAATCGAATTAAACTCGTATTTCGCCAAAAACGAATAGACCCGATGTTATCATGAAATCAAAAACCAATTTTAATTGGCTCGATTCCAATCGAATTGGTCTAGCAATAAGCCGAAAACGATCAAACCCGAAGTTATCATGAAATCGAAAACCACTTTTCATTGGCTCGATTCCAACCGAATTTGATATGCAATTTTTCGAAAACGATCAAACCCGAAGTTATCATGAAATCGAAAGCCACTTTTCATCGGCTCGATTCTAATCGAATGAGACTAGCAATTCGCCGTAAACGAACAAACTCGAAGTCATCATGAAATTAAAAACCACTTTTCATTGGCTCGATTCCAATCGAATTAGACTAGCAATTCACAGAAAATGATTAAACCCGAAGTTATCAGGAAATCAAAAACCTCTTTTCATTGGCTCGATTCCAATCGAATTAGACTAGCAATTCACCGAAAAAGATCAAACCCACAGTTATCATGAAATCAAAAACCTCTTTTCATTGGCTTGATTCCAATCGAATTAGACGAGCAATTCGCCAAAAACGAACAAACCCGAAGTTATCATGAAATCAAAAACCACTTTTCATTGCTTCATTCCAATCGAATTAGACTAGCAATTCGCCAAAAAAGAACAAACCCGAAGTTATCGTGAAATCATAAACCAATTTTCATTGGCTCGATTCCAATCGAATTGGACTAGCAATAAGCCGAAAATGATCACACCCGAAGTTATCATGAAATCGAAAACCACTTTTCATTGACTCGATCCCAACTGAATTTGACAAGCAATTTTTCGAAAACGATCAAACCCGAAGTTATCATGAAATTGAAAGCCACTTTTCATTGGCTCAATTCTAATAGAATAAGACTAGTAATTCGCCGTAAACGAACAAACGCGAAGTTATCATGAAATCAAAAGCAACTTTTCATTGGCCCGATTCCAATCGAATTGGACTAGCAATTTGTCGAAAATGATCAAACCCGAAGTTATCATGAAAACGTAAACCACTTTTTATTGGCTCGATTCCAATCGAATTAGACTAGCAATTTGTCGAAACGATCAAACCCGCAGTTGTCATGAAATCAAAAACCACTTTTAATTGGCTCGATTCCAATCGAATTGGACTATCAATAAATCGAAAATGATCAAACCCGAAGTTATCATGAAATCGAAATCTACTTTTCATTGGCTTGATTCCAACCGAATTTGACATGCAATTTTTCGAAAACGATCAAACCCGAAGTTATCATGAAATCGAAAGCCACTTTTCATTGGCTCAATTCTAATAGAATAAGACTAGTAATTCGCCGTAAACGAACAAACGCGAAGTTATCATGAAATCAAAAGCCACTTTTCATTGGCCCGATTCCAATCGAATTGGACTAGCAATTTGTTGAAAACGATCAAACCCGAAGTTATCATGAAAACGAAAACCACTTTTTATTGGCTCGATTCCAATCGAATTAGACTAGCAATTTGTCGAAACGATCAAACCCGAAGTTGTCTTGAAATCAAAAACCACTTTTAATTGGCTCGATTCCAATCGAATTGGACTATCAATAAGCCGAAAATGATCAAACCCGAAGTTATCATGAAGTCGAAAACCATTTTTCATTGGCTCGATTCCAACCGAATTTGACATGCAATTTTTCTAAAATGATCAAACCCGAAGTTATCATGAAATCGAAAGCTACTTTTCATCGGCTCGATTCTAATCGAATAAGACTAGCAATTCGACGTAAACGAACAAACCCGAAGTCATCATGAAATCAAAAACCACCTTTCATTGGCTCGATTCCAATCGAATTAGACTAGCAATTCACAGAAATTGATCAAACCCGAAGATATCATGAAATCATAAACCTCTTTTCATTGGCTCGATTCCAATCGAATTAGACTAGCTATTCGCCAAAAATGAAGAAACGCAAAGTTGTCATGAAATCAAAAACTACTTTTCATTGGCTCGATTCCAATCGATTTAGACCAGCATTTCGCAAAAAACGAACAAACCCGAAGTTATCATGAAATCAAAAACCACTTTTCATTGGGTCGATTCCAATTGAATTAGACTAGCATTTCTCCAAAAATGAACAAACCCAAAGTTATCGTGAAATCGAAAGCCACTTTTCGTTGGCTCGATTCCAATCTAATTAGACTAACAATTCTCCAAAAACAAACAAACCCGAAGTTATCATGAAATCAAAAACCACTTTTTATTGGCTCAATTCCAATTGATATCAAAAAGCACTTTCCATTAACTCGATTCCAATCGAATTAGACTAGCAATTTGCCAAAGATGAACAAACCCGATGTTATCATGAAATCGAAAGCCACTTTTCATTGGCTCGATTCTAAATGAATAAGACTAGCAATTCGCCAAAAATGAACAAACCCGAAGTTATCATGAAATCAAAACCACTTTTCATTGGCTCTATTCCAATTGAAATAGACTAGCAATTCTCAGAAAACGATCGAACTCGAAGTAATTATGAAATCAAGAACCACTTTTCATTGGCTCGATTCCAATCGAATTAGACTAGCAATTCATCGAAAATGATCAAACCCGAAGTTATCATGAAATCAAAAACCTCTTTTCATTGGCTCGATTCCGATCGAATTAGACTAGCAATTCGCCAAAAACGAACAAACCCGAAGTTGTCATGAAATCAAAAACCACTTTTCATTGGCATGATTCCAATCAAACTAGACTAGCAATTCGCTAAAAACGAACAAACCTGAAGTTATCATGAAATCAAAAACCACTTTTCATTTGCTCGATTCCAATCGAATTGGACTAGCAATAAGCTGAAAACGATCAAACCCGAAGTTATCATGAAATCGAAAACCACTTTTCATTGAGTCAATTCCAACTGAATTTGACAAGCAATTTTTCGAAAACGATCAAACCCGAAGTTATCATGAAATCGAAAGCCACTTTTTATCGGCTCGATCTAATTGAATAAGACTAGCAATTCGCCGTAAACGAACAAACCCGAAGTCATCATGAAATCAAAAACCACTTTTCATTGGCTCGAATCCAATCGAATTAGACTAGCAATTCACAGAAAACGATCAAACCCGAAGTTATCATGAAGTCATAAACCTCTTTTCATTGGCTCGATTCCAATCGAATTAGACTAGCAATTCGCCAAAAACGAAGAAACCCAAAGTCATCATGAAATCAAAAACTACTTTTCATTGGCTCGATTCCAATCGAATTAGACCAGCATTTCACAAAAAACAAACAAACCCGAAGTTATCATGAAATCAAAAACCACTTTTCATTGGTTCGATTCCAATTGAATTAGACAAGCATTTCTCCAAAAATGAACAAACCCAAAGTTATCATAAAATCGAAAGCCACTTTTCGCTGGCTCGATTCAAATCTAATTATGCTAGCAATTCTCCAAAAACGAACAAACCCGAAGTTATCATGAGATTAAAAATCACTTTTTATTGGCTCGATTCCAATTGATATCAAAAATCACTTTCTATTGGCTCGATTCCAATCAAAGTAGACTTGCAATTTACCAAAGACGAACAAACCTGATGTTATCATGAAATCGAAGGCCACTTTTCATTGACTCGATTCTTGTTAAATAAGGCTAGTAATTCTCCAAAAATGAACAAACTCGAAGTTATCATGAAATCAAAACCCCTTTTCATTGGCTCGATTCCAATCGAATTAGACTAGCAATTCGTCGAAAACGATCAAACCCGAAGTTATCATGAAATCAAAAGGCACTTTCCATTAACTCGATTCCAATCGAATTAGACTAGCAGAAATCAAAAGCCACTTTTCATTGGCCCGATTCCAATCGAATTGGACTAGCAATTTGTCGAAACGATCAAACCCGAAGTTATCATGAAATCAAAAACCACTTTTCATTGGCCCGATTCCAATCGAATTGGACTAGCAATTTGTCGAAAACGATCAAACCCGAAGTTATTATGAAAACGAAAACCACTTTTTATTGGCTTGATTCCAATCGAATTAGACTAGCAATATGTCGAAACGACCAAACCCGAAGTTGTCATGAAATAAAAAAGCACTTTCCATTAACTCGATTCCAATCGAATTAGACAAGCAATTTGTCGAAACGATCAAACCCGAAGTTGTCATGAAATCAAAAGGCACTTTCCATTAACTCGATTCCAATCGAATTAGACTAGCAATTTGCTAAAGACGAACAAACCCGATGTTATCATGAAATCGAAAGCGACTTTTCGTTGGCTTGATTCTAAGTGAATAAGACTAGCAATTCGCTAAAAATGAACAAACCCGAAGTTATCATGAAATCAAAACCACTTTTCATTGGCTCGATTCCAATCAAAATAGACTAGCAATTCACTGAAAACGATCAAACCTGAAGTTCTCTTGAAATCGAAAACCACTTTTCATTGGCTTGATTCCAATCGAATTAGACTAGCAATTCGTCAAAAATGAACAATCCCCCAGTTATCATGAAATCAAAAACCACTTTTCATTGGCCCGATTCCAATCGAATTGGACTAGCAATTTGTCGAAAACGATCAAACCCGAAGTTATCATGAAAACGAAAACCACTTTTTATTGGCTTGATTCCAATCGAATTAGACTAGCAATTCGTCAAAAATGAACAATCCCCCAGTTATCATGAAATCAAAAACCACTTTTCATTGGCCCGATTCCAATCGAATTGGACTAGCAATTTGTCGAAAACGATCAAACCCGAAGTTATCATGAAAACGAAAACCACTTTTTATTGGCTTGATTCCAATCGAATTAGACTAGCAATATGTCGAAACGACCAAACCCGAAGTTGTCATGAAATAAAAAAGCACTTTCCATTAACTCGATTCCAATCTAATTAGACCAGCAATTTGTCGAAACGATCAAACCCGAAGTTGTCATGAAATCAAAAGGCACTTTCCATTAACTCGATTCCAATCGAATTAGACCAGCAATTTGTCGAAACGATCAAACCCGAAGTTATCATGAAATCGAAAGCGACTTTTCGTTGGCTTGATTCTAAGTGAATAAGACAAGCAATTCGCTAAAAATGAACAAACCCGAAGTTATCATGAAATCAAAACCACTTTTCATTGGCTCGATTCCAATCAAAATAGACTAGCAATTCACCGAAAACGATCAAACCTGAAGTTCTCTTGAAATCGAAAACCACTTTTCATTGGCTTGATTCCAATCGAATTAGACTAGCAATTCGTCAAAAACGAACAATCCCCCAGTTATCATGAAATCAAAAACCACTTTTCATTGGCTCGATTCCAATCGAATTGGACTAGCATTTAGCCAAAAATGAACAAACCCGAAGTTATCATGAAATCAAAATCCACTTTTCGTTGGCTCGATTCCAATTGAATTGGACTAGCAATTTGTCGAAAATGATCAAACCCGAAGTTATCAAGAAATTGAAAACAACTTTTCATTGGCTCGATTCCAATCGAATTAGACTAGCAATTCGCCAAAACCGGACAAACCCAAAGTTATCATGAAATCAAAAACCACTTTTCATTGGCTCGATTCCAATCGAATTAGACTAGCAGTTTGCCAAAAATGAACAAACCCGAAGTTATCATGAAATCAAAAACCACTTTTCATTGGCTCGATTCCTATCGAATTGGACTAGCAATAAGCCGAAAACGATCAAACCCGAAGTTATCATGAAATCGAAAACCACTTTTCATTGGCTCGATTCCAATCGAATTAGACTAGCAATTCACCGAAGACGAACATATCCGATACTATCATGAAATCGAAAACACTTTTCATTGGCTCGATTCTGATCGAATTAGACTATCAATTTGCCAAAAATGATAAAACCAAAAGTTATCATGAAATCAAAAACAACTTTTCATTGGCTCGATTCCAATCGAATTAGTCTAGTATTTCACCAAAAATGAACAAACCTGAAGTTATCATGAAATCAAAAACCACTTTTCATTGGCTCGATTCCAATCAAATTAGAATAGCAATTCACAAAAACGATCAAACCCGAAGTTATCGTGAAATCAAAAACCTCTTTTCATTGGCTCGATTCCACTCAAATTAGACTAGCAATTCGCCAAAAACGAACAAGCCCGAAGTTATCATGAAATCAAAAACCACTTTTCATTGGCTTGATTCCAATCGAATTACACTAGCATTTCGCCAAAAATAAATAAACCCGAAATTATCTTGAAATCAAAAACCACTTTTCATTGGATCGATTCCAATCGAATTGGACTAGCAATAAGCCGAAAACGATCAAACCCAAAGTTATCATGGAATCGAAAACCACTTTTCATTGGCTCGATCCCAACCGAATTTGACAAGTAATTTCTCGAAAACGATCAAACCCAAAGTCATCATGAAATCGAAAGCCGCTTTTCATTGGCTCGATTCTAATCGAATAAGACAAGCAATTCGCCGTAAACGAACAAACCCGAAGTTATCATGAAATCAAAAATCACTTTTCATTGGCTCAATTCCAATCAAATTAGACTAGCAATTCACCTAAAATAATCAAACCCAAAGTTATCAAGAAATCAAAAACCTCTTTGCATTGGCTTGATTCCAATTGAATTCGACTAGCAATTCGCCAAAAATGAAGAACCCGAAGTTATCATGAAATCAAAAAATACTTTTCATTGGCTCGATTCCAATCGAATTAGACATGCATTTCGCAAAAAAGAGCAAACCCGAAGTTACCATGAAATCAAAAACCACTTTTCATTGGTTCGATTCCAAGAGAATTAGACTAGCATTTCTCCAAAAATGAACAAACCCGAAGTTATCATGAAATCGAAAGCCACTTTTCATTGGCTCGATTCCAATCTAATTAGACTAGCAATTCGCCAAAAATGAACAAACCCGAAGTTAACATGAAATCAAAATCCACTTTTTATTGGCTCGATTCCGATCGAATTGGACTACCAATTTGCCAAAAACGATCAAACCCGAAGTTGTCTTGATATCAAAAACCACTTTCTATTGGCTCGATTCCAATAGAATTAGACTCGCAATTTACCGAAGACGAACAAACCCGATGTTATCATGAAATCGAAAGCCACTCTTCATTGGCTCGATTCGAATTGAATAAGGATAGCAATTCGCCAAAAACGAACAAACCCGAAGTTATCATGAAATCAAAACCCCATTTCATTAGCTCGATTCCAATTGAATTAGACTAGCAATTTGCCAAAGACGAACAAACCCGATGTTATCATGAAATCAAAAACCACTTATCATTGGCTCGATTCCAATCGAATTAGACTGGCAATTTGTCGAAAATGATCAAACCCAAAGTTATCTTGAAATCAAAAACCACTTTTCATTGTCTCGGTTCCAATCGAATTAGACTAGCAATTTTCGAAAATGATCAAATCCGAAGTTATCATGAAATCAAAAACCACTTTTCATTGGCTTGATTCCAATCGAATTAGACTTGCATTTCGCCAAAAATGAACAAACCCAAAGTTATCATGAAATCGAAAACCACTTTTCATTGGCTCGATTCCAATCGAATTAGACTATCAATTTGCCAAAGACAAACAAACCCGATGTTATCATGAAATCAAAAACCACTTTTCATTGGCTCGATTCCAATCGAACTGGACTAGCAATTGGCAAAAGACAAACAAACCCGATGTTATCATGAAATCGAAAACCACTTTTCATTGGCTCGATTCCAATCGAATTAGACTATCAATTTGCCAAAGACGAACAAACCCGATGTTATCATGAAATCAAAAACCACTTTTCATTGGTTCGATTCCAAACGAATTAGACTAGCAATTTCCCAAAGACGAATAAACCCGATGTTATCATGAAATCGAAAGCCACTTTTCATTGGCTCAATTCTAATCGAATTAGACTAGCAATTCGCTAAAAACAAACAAACGCGAAGTTATCATGAAATAAAAACTACTTTTCATTGGCTCGATTCCAATCGTATCAGACTAGCAATTCGTCGAAAATGATCAAAACCGAAGTTATCATGAAATCAAAAACCACTTTTCATTGGCTCGATTCCAATCGAATTAGACGAGCAATTCGCCAAAATGAACAAACTCGATGTTATCATGAAATCAAAAACCATTTTTCATTGGCACGATTCCAATCGAATTTGACTAGCAATTCGCCAAAGATGAACAAACCCGATGTTATCATGAAATTGAAAACCACTTTTCGTTAGCTCAATTCTAATCGAATAAGACTAGCAATTCTCCAAAAATGAACAAACCTGAAGTTATCATGAAATCAAAACCACTTTTCATTGGCTCGATTCCAATCGAATTAGACTAGCAATTCACCGAAAACTATCGAACCCGAAGTTTTCATGAAATCAAACACAACTTTTCATTGGCTCGATTCCAATCGAATTAGACTAGCAATTCGCCAAAAAGAACAAACCCGAAGTAATCACGAAATCAAAAACCACTTTTTATTGACTCGATTCCAATCGAATTAGACTACCGTTTCTGCAAAAATGAACAAACCCGAAGTTATCATGAAATCAAAAACCACTTTTCATTGGCTCGATTCCAATCAAATTTGACTAGCAATGTGTCGAAAATGATCAAACCCGAAGTTATCATGAAATCGAAAACCACTCTTCATTGGCTCGATTCCAACCTAATTAGACTAGCAATTTTTCAAAAACGATCAAACCCGAAGTTATCATGAAATCGAAAGCCACTTTTTATTGGCTCGATTCCATTCGAATTAGACTAGCAATTAGCTGAAAATAATCAAACCCGAAGTTATCATGAAATCAAAAACCACTTTTCATTGGCTCGATTCCAATCGAATTAGACTAGCAATTAGCCGAAAACGAACAAACCTGAAGTTATCATGAAATCAAAAATCACTTTTTATTGGCTCGATTCCAATCGAATTAGCTGGCAATTCGTCGAAAATGATCAAACTCGAAGTTATCATGAAATCAAAAACCACTTTTCATTGGCTCGATTCCAATCGAATTAGACTAGCAATTCACCGAAAACTATCAAACCCGAAGTTATCATGTAATCAAAAACCATTTTTCATTGGCTCGATTCCAATCGAATTAAACTTGTATGTCGTCGAAAACAAACAAACCAAAAGTTATCATGAAATCAAAAACCACTTTTCATTGGCTCGATTCCAATCGAATTGGACTAGCAATAAGCCGAAAATGATCAAACCCGAAGTTATCATGAAATCGAAAGCAACTTTTCATTGGTTCGATTCCAATCGAATTAGACTAGCAATTCACCGAAAACTATCAAACCCGAAGTTATCATGTAATCAAAAATCACTTTTCATTGGCTCGATTCCAATCGAATTAAACTTGTATTTCGTCGAAAACAAACAAACCCAAAGTTATCATGAAATCAAAATCCACTTTTCATTGGCTCGATTCCAATCGAATTGGACTAGCAATAAGCCAAAAATGATCAAACCCGAAGTTATCACGAAATCGAAAGCAACTTTTCATTGGCTCGATTCCAATCGAATTAGACTAGCAATTCACCAAAAACTATCAAACCCGAAGTTATCATGTAAACAAAAACCAATTTTCATTGGCTCGATTCCAATCAAATTAAACTTGTATTTCGTGGAAAACAAACAAACCCAAAGTTATCATGAAATCAAAAACCACTTTTCATTGGCTCGATTCCAATCGAATTGGACTAGCAATAAGCTGAAAATGATCAAACCCGAAGTTATCATGAAATTGAAAACCACTTATTATTGGCTCGATTCCAACCGATTTTGACAAGCAATTTTTCGAAAACGATCAAACTCGAAGTTATCATGAATTCGAAAGCCACTTTTCATTGGCTCGATTCTAGTTAAATAAGACTAGCAATTCGCCGTAAACGAACAGACCCGAAGTTATCATGAAATTAAAAACCACTTTTCATTGGCTCGATTCCAATCGAATTAGACTAGCAATTCACCGAAAATGGTGAAACCCGAAGTTATCATGAAATCAAAAACCTCTTTTCATTGGCTCGATTCCAATCGAATTAGACTAGCAATTTTCAAAAATGATCAAACCCGAAGTTATCATGAAATCAAAAACCACTTTTCATTGGCTCGATTCCAATCGAATTAAACTGGCAATTTGCCAAAGACGAACAAACCCGATGTTGTCATGAAATCAAAAACTACTTTTCATTGGCTCGATTCCAATCGAGTTAGACTAGCATTTCGTAAAAAATGAACAAACCCGAAGTTATCATGAAATCATAAAAACTTTTCATTGGATCGATTCCAATCAAATTAGACTAGCATTTCTCCAAAAACGAACAAACTAGAAGTTATCATGAAATCGAAAGCCACTTTTCATTGGCTTGATTCCAATCCAAATAGACTAGCAATTCGCCAAAAACGAAAAAACCCGAGGTTATAATGAAATCAAAAACCACTTTTTATTGGCTCAATTCCAATCGAATTAGATTAGCAATTTGCCGAAAACGATCAAACCCGAAGTTATCATGAAATCGAAAACCACTTTCCATTGGCTCGATTCCAATAGAATTAGACTTGTAATTTGCCAAAGACGATCAAACCCGATCTTATCATGAAATCAAATGCCACTTTTCGTTAGCTCGACTCTAATCGAATAAGACTAGCAATTCGCCAAAAACCAACAAACCCGAAGTTATCATGGAATCATAACCACTTTTCATTGGCTCGATTCCAATCGAATTAGACTAGCAATTCACCGAAAAGGATCAAACCCGAAGTTTTCATGAAATTAAAAACCACTTTTCATTGGCTCGATTCCAATCGAATTAGACTAGCAATTCGCCAAAAATGAACAAACCCGAAGTTATCATGAAATCGGAAACCACTTTTCATTGGCTCCATTCCAATCGAATTAGACTAGCATTTCTCCAAAAACAAACAAACCCGAAGTTATCATGAAATCAAAAACCACTTTTCATTGGCTCGATTCAAATCGAATTAGACTAGCAATTTGCCAAAAATGATCAAACCCAAAGTCATCATGAGATCAAAAACCACTTTATATTAGCTCGATTCCAACAGAATTAGACTAGCAATTTTTAGAAAACGATCAAACCCGAAGTTATCATGAAATATAAAGCCTCTTTTCATCGGCTCGATTCCAATCGAATTAGACTACCAATTCGTCGAAAATGATCAAACCCAAAGTTATCATGAAATCAAAATCCACTTTTCATTTGCTCGATTCCAATCAGATTAGACTAGCAATTAGCCGAAAACGAACAAACCCGAAGTTATCATGAAATCAAAAACCACTCTTCATTGGTTCGATTCCAATCGAATTAGACTAGCAATTCGTCGAAAATGATCAAACCCAAAGTTATCATGAAATCAAAAACTAGTTTTCATTGGCTCGGTTCCAATCAAATTAGACTAGCAATTTTGGAAAACGATCAAATTCGAAGTTATCATGAAATCAAAAACCACTTTCCATTTGCTCGATTCCAATCGAATTAGACTAGCATTTTGCCAAAAATGAACAAACCCGAAGTTATCATGAAATTGAAAGCCACTTTTCATTGGCTCAATTCTAATAGAATAAGACTAGTAATTCGTCGTAAACGAACAAACCCGAAGTTATCATGAAATCAAAAACAACTTTTCATTGTCTCGATTCCAATCAAATTAGACTAGCAATTCACCGAAAATGATCAAACTCGAAGTTATCATGAAAACAAAAACCTATTTTCATTGGCTCGATTCCAATCGAATTAGACTAGCAATTCGCCAAAAAATGAACAAATCTGGTGTTATCAAGAAATCAAAACCGCTTTTCATTGGATCGATTCCAATTGAGTTAGACTAGCAATTTACTAAAGACGAACATATCCGATACTATCATGAAATCGAAAACCACTTTTCATTGACTCGATTCTAATCGAATTAGACTAGCAATTTGCAGAAAATGATAAAACCAGAAGTTATCATGAAATCAAAAACAACTTTTCATTGGCTCGATTCCAATCGAATTAGTCTAGTATTTCGCCAAAAACGAACAAACCTGAAGTTATCATGAAATCAAAAACCACATTTCATTGGCTCGATTCCAATCGAATTAGACTAGCAATTCGCCAAAAATGATCAAACCCGAAGTTATCATGAAATCAAAAACCTCTTTTCATTTCGATTTCATGATAACTTCAGGTTCGTTCGTTTTTGAAAAATTGCTAGTCTAATTCGATTGGAATCGACCCAACGAAAAGTGGTTTCTTATTTCATGATAACTTCGAGTTTGTTCGTTTTCGGTGAATTGCTAGTCTAATTCAATTGGAATCGAGCCAATGAAAAGTAGTTTTCGATTTCAAGATTACTTCAAGTTTGTTCATTTTTGGCGAATTGCTAGTCTAGTTCGATTGGAATCGAGCCAATGGAAAGTGTTTTTCGATTTCATGATAATTTCGGGTTTGTTCGTTTTCGGCAAATTGCAAGTCTAATTCGATTGGAATCGAGCCAATGAAATGTGATTTTCAATAACTTCGAGTTTGTTCATTTTCGGATAATTGCAAGTCTAAGTCGATTGGAATCGAGCCAATGTAAAGTGGTTTTCGATTTAAAGATAACTTCGGGTTTGTTCATTTTTGGCGAATTTCTAGTCTAATTCGATTGGAACGGAGCCAATGAAAAGTGGTTTTTGATTTCATGATAACTTCGGGTTTGTTCATTTTTTACGAATTGCTAGTCTAATTCGATTGGAATCGAGCCAATGAAAATTAGTTTTTGATTTCATGATAACTTCGGGTTTTTTCATATTTGGCGAATTGCTAGTCTAATTCGATCGGAATCGAGCCAATGAAAAGTGGTTTTTGATTTCATGATAATTTCAGGTTTTTTTGCTTTCGACGAATTGCTAGTCTAATTCTATCGAAATTAAGCCAATGAAAAGTGTTTTTTGATTTCATGATAACTTCGGGTTCGTTCGTTTTCGACAAATTGCTAGTCTAATTCGATTGGAATCGACCAAATGAAAAGTAGTTTTCGATTTCATGAAAACTTTGGGTTTGTTCATTTTCGACAAATTGCTTGTCTAATTCAATTGGAATCGAGCCAATGAAAAATGGCTTTCGATTTCAAGATTACATCGGGTTTGTTCGTTTTTGGCGAATTGCTTGTCTAATTCGATTGGAATGGAGACAATGAAAAGTGGTTTTTGATTTCATGATAACTTCGGGTTTGATCATTTTCGGCTAATTGCTAATCAAATTCGATTGGAATCGAGCCAATGAAAATTGGTCTTTGATTTCATGATAACTTCGGGTTCGTTCATTTTTGGCAAATTCCTAGTCCAATTTGATTGGAATGGAGCCAATGAAAAGTAGTGTTCGATTTCATGATAACTTCGGGTTTGATCATTTTTGGCTAATAGCGAGTCTAATTCGATTGAAATGGAGCCAATGAAAAGTGATTGTTGATTTCATGATAACTTCGGGTTTGTTCGTCTTTGGCAAATTGCTAGTCTAATTCGATTGGGATCGAGCCAATGAAAAGTGGTTTTTGATTTCAGGATAACTTCGGGTTTGTTCATTTTTGGCGAAATGGTAGTCTAATTTGATTGGAATCAAGCCAATGGATTGTAGTTTTTAATTTCATGATAACTTCGGGTTTGTTCGTATTTGACGAATTGCTAGTCTAATTCGATCGGAATCGAGCCAATGAAAAGTGGTTTTTGATTTCATGATAACTTCGGGTTTGTTCGTTTTTGGCTAATTGCTAGTCTAATTCAATTGGAATCTTGCCAATGAAAAGTGTTTTTTTATTTCATGATAACTTCGGGTCTGATCGTTTTTGGCAAATTGGTAGTCTAATTCGATTGGAATCGAGCCAATGAAAAGTATTTTTCGATTTCATGATAACTTCAGGTTTGTTCATTTTCGACAAATTACTAGTCTAATTCGTTTGGAATCGAGCCAATGAAAAGTGGTTTTGATTTCATGATAACTTCAGGTTTGTTCGTTTTTGGCGAATTGCTAGTCTAATTCGATTGGAATCGAACCAATGAAAGGTATCTTTCGAGTTCATGATTGCTTCGTGTTTGTTCATTTTTGGCGAATTGCTAGTCTAATTCGATTGGAATCGAACAAATGAAAAGTGGTTTTCGATTTTGTGATAACTTCGAGTTTGTTCATTTTCGACGAATTGCTAGTCTAAGTCAATTGGAATCGAGCCAATGAAAAGTGGTTTTCGATTTAATGATAATGTCGGGTTTGTTCGTTTTTGGCGAATCGCTAGTCTAATTCGATTGGAATGGAGCCAATGAAAAGTGGTTTTTGATTTCATGATAACTTTAGGTTTGTTCGTTTTTGGCGAAATGCTCGTCTAATTCGATTGGAATCGAGCCAATGGAAAATAGTTTTTGATTGCATGACAACTTCTGGTTTGTTCGTTTTCTACGAATTGCTAGTCTAATTCGATTGGAATCGAGCCAATGAAAAGTGGTTGTCGATTTCATGAAAACTTTGGGTTTGTTCATTTTCGACAAATTGCTTGTCTAATTCAATTGGAATCGAGCCACGACAAATTGCTAGTCTAATTCTATTGGAATCGAGCCAACTAAAGTGTTTTTCAATTTCACAATAACTTCGGGTTTGTTCGTTTTCGGCAAATTGCTAGTCCAATTCGGTTGGAACCGAGCCAATGAAAAGTGGTTTTCGATTTCATGATAACTTCGGTATTGTTCAATTTTGGCGAATTGCTAGTATAATTCGATTGGAATAGAGCCAATGAAAAGTCGTCTTCAATTTCAAGATTACTTCGGGTTTGTTCGTTTTTGGCGAATTGCTAGTCTAATTCGATTAGAATGGAGCCAATGAAAAGTGTTTTTTGATTTCAAGATAACTTCGGGTTTGATCGTTTTCGGCTAGTTGCTAGTCTAATTCGATTGGAATCGAGCAAATGAAAAGTGGTTTTTGATTTCATGATAACTTCGGGTTCGGTCGTTTTCGGCAAATTGCTAGTCTAATTCGATTGGAATCGAGCCAATGAAAAGTGGTTTATGATTTCATGATACTTCGGGTTTGTTTGGCTTCGGCCAATTGCAAGTCTAATTCGATTGGAATCGAGGCAATGAAAAGTTGTTTTTGATTTCGAGATAACTTTGGGTTTGTTCATTTTCGACGAATTGCTAGTCTAAGTCGATTGGAATCGAGCCAATGAAAAGTGGTTTTCGATTTCATGATAACTTCGGGTTTGTTCATTTTTGGCGAAATGCTAGTCTAATTCGAATGGAATCGAGCCAATGGAAAGTAGTTTTTGATTTCATGACAACTTCGGGTTTGTTCCTTTTTTTGCGAATTGCTAGTCTAATTCGTTTGGAATCGAGCCAATGAAAAGTGGTTTTTGATTTCATGATAACTTCGGGTTTGTTTGTTTTTGACGAATTGCGAGTCTAATTCTATTGGAATCGAGCCAATGGAAAGTCTTTTTCGATTTCATGATAACTTCGGGTTTGTTCATTTTCGACAAATTGCTAGTCTAATTCGATTGGACTCGAGCCAATGAAAAGTGGTTTTCGATATCATAACTTCGATTTTGTTCATTTTCGGCTAATTGCTAGTCTAGTTCGATTGGAATCGAGTCAATGAAAAGTGGTTTTCAATTTCAAGATTACATCGGGATTGTTCGTTTTTGGCGAATTGATAGTCTAATTCGATTGTAATCGAGCCAATGAAAAGCGGTTTTGTTTTCATGATAACTTCGGGTTTGAGCGTTTTCGGCTAATT